>NW_027415128.1:0-9224 GCF_964106895.1 Numenius arquata
CCCCAGGACCCCCCCCAAATCCCCACCCCCCCCCGGGACCCCAAATCCTGGGCCCCCCCCCCCCCCGAGAAACCCCCCCCAGGGACCCCAAAACCCCCCTGGGACCCCCCCAAATCGCCCCCCCCCCCCAAAACCCCCCAAACCCCCCCCTGGGACCCCCATAATGCCCCCCCCCCCCCCCGGGGACCCCCCCCCAATTCCTGGGGACCCCCCATACTCGGGGGGGGGGGGGGGGGGGGCACGTCTGGGACCCCCCCCCCCCCCGACCCCCCCCCCCCCCGTTTCTCTCCCCACAGCCCCCGTGACCCCCCCAGAGCCCCCCCCGAGCCCCCCCCCGCCCCACGCCGTGGTCCTCATGGGCGCTGAGACCCTCACGCTGCACGCGGGTGAGTTGGGGGGCAGGGACCCCCCCCGCTATGGGGCAGGGATCTTGTTATGGGGCTGGGAGTCCTTGCTATGGGGCAGGGATCCTGCTATGGGGCAGGGATCTTGTTATGGGGCTGGGAGTCCTTGCTATGGGGCTGGGAGTCCTTGCTATGGGGCAGGGATCTCGCTATGGGGCAGGGATCCCCTGCTATGGGGCTGGGGAGCCCTCGCTGTGGGGCAGGGAGCCCTTGCTATGGGGCTGGGACACCCTCTATGGGGCTGGGATCCCCTGCTATGGGGTAGGGATCCCGCTATGGGGTAGGGATCCCCCGCTATGGGGCAGGGATCCCCTGCTATGGGGTAGGGATCCCGCTATGGGGCAGGGATCCCCCGCTATGGGGTAGGGATCCCGCTATGGGGCTGGGATCCCCCGCTATGGGGCAGGGGATCCCGCTATGGGGCAGGGATCTTGTTATGGGGCAGGGATCCCACCATAGGGATGGGAGCCCTTGTTATGGGGCTGGGATCCCCCGCTATGGGGTAGGGATCCCGCTATGGGGCAGGGATGTTGTTATGGGGCTGGGAGTCCTTGCTATGGGGCTGGGATCCCCCGCTATGGGGCAGGGATCTTGTTATGAGGCTGGGAGTCCTTGCTATGGGGCAGGGATCCTGCTATGGGGCAGGGATCTTGTTTATGGGGCTGGGATCCCGCTATGGGGCAGGGATCCCGCTATGGGGCAGGGATCCCCTGCTATGGGGCTGGGAGCCCTCGCTGTGGGGCAGGGAGCCCTTGCTATGGGGCTGGGATACCCTCTATGGGGCTGGGATCCCCTGCTATGGGGTAGGGATCCCGCTATGGGGCAGGGATCTCGTTATGGGGCTGGGATCCCACCATAGGGCTGGGAGCCCTTGCTATGGGGCTGGGATCTCGCTATGGGGCAGGGATCTCGCTATGGGGCAGGGATCCCCTGCTATGGGGCTGGGAGCCCTCGCTGTGGGGCAGGGAGCCCTTGCTATGGGGCTGGGACACCCGCTATGGGGCTGGGATCCCGCTATGGGGCAGGGATCTTGTTATGGGGCTGGGAGTCCTTGCTATGGGGCTGGGATCCCCCCGCTATGGGGCAGGGATCCCGCTATGGGGTAGGGATCCCCCGCTATGGGGCAGGGATCTCACTATGGGGTAGGGATCCCCCGCTATGGGGCTGGGAGCCCTCGCTGTGGGGTAGGGATCCCCCGCTATGGGGTAGGGATCCCGCTATGGGGCAGGGATCTTGTTATGGGGCAGGGATCTCGTTATGGGGCAGGGATCCCATGCTATGGGGCTGGGAGCCTTCGCTGTGGGGCAGGGAGCCCTCTATGGGGCAGGGATCTCGTTATGGGGCTGGGATCTCGCTATGGGGCAAGGACCCCCTGCTATGGGGCAGGGATCCTGCTATGGGGCTGGGATATTGTCTATGGGGCAGGGACCCCCCAGCTGTGGGGCAGGGACCCTGCTATGGGGCAGGGATCCCTCTATGGGGCAGGGACCCCGCTATGGGGCTGGGACACTGCTTATGGGGCAGGGACCCCCCAGCTGTGGGGCAGGGACCCCACTGTGGGGCAGGGATCCCGCTATGGGGCTGGGATATTGTCTATGGGGCAGGGACCCCCCAGCTGTGGGGTAGGGACCCCGCTATGGGGCTGGGATATTGTCTATGGGGCAGGGACCCCCCCAGCTGTGGGGTAGGGACCCCCGCTATGGGGCTGGGACACTGCTTATGGGGCAGGGACCCCCCAGCTGTGGGGTAGGGACCCCGCTATGGGGCTGGGATCCCGCTATGGGGCTGGGATATTGTCTATGGGGCAGGGACCCCCCAGCTGTGGGGGCAGGGACCCCGCTATGGGGCTGGGATCCCGCTATGGGGCTGGGATATTGTCTATGGGGCAGGGACCCCCTAGCTGTGGGGCAGGGACGCCGCTATGGGGCTGGGAGCATCTCAGGTCCCCGCTATGGGGCTGGGGGGGTTGCTCGGGGGGAGTTGTGCCCCCCCCCCCTCCCCCCCCGCTATGGGGCAGGGTTTGGGGGGTCCCCCCCTGACCCCCAAGTCCCTGCCCCACAGGTTCGGGCCCCCCGCAAACCCGTGGGGGGGCGGGAAAGTCGGGCCCCCCCCCGACCGCGACGAGGACAAGTACCGGCGGCGCCCCCCCCCTCGCCTGGCTGCCCCACAGCCTCAGGTGGGGCGGGGGGGGGCACTTGGGGGGCACTTGGGGGGCAGGGGGGGGCACTTGGGGGGCAGGGGGGGGACACGGGAGGGGCACTTGGGGGGCGCTTGGGGGTGTTTGGGTGGCACTTGGGGGGGCGGGGGGGGCGCTTGGGGGTGTTTGGGGGGTACTTGGGGGTCAGGGGAGGGCACTTGGGGGGCTGGGGGAGGCACTTATGGGGCAGGGGGGGTCACTTGTGGGGCTGAGGGTGGCACTTGTGGGGGAGGGGGGCAAGTTGGGGGGGGCTTCTGGGGGGTTGGGGGGGGTGGATGGGGGGCCGGAGGGGGATTCACTTGTGGGGCAGGAGGGGTCACTTATGGGGCTAGGGGGGGTCACTTATGGGTCCAGAGGGATCACTTGTGGGGCAGAGGGGGGGTGACTTATGGGTCAGAGGAGTCACTTATGGGGCAGAGTTATGGGGCGGGGTGTCACTTATGGGTCCAGAGGGGTCACTTGTGGGGGTGGGGGGTGACTTATGGGTCAGAGGGTGGCACTTATGGGGTGGGGGGGGCACTTATGGGGCTAGGGGGGTCACTTATGGGGCTAGGGGGGTCACTTATGGGTCCAGAGGGATCACTTGTGGGGCAGAGGGGGGGTGACTTATGGGTCAGAGGAGTCACTTATGGGGCAGAGTTATGGGGCGGGGTGTCACTTATGGGTCCAGAGGGGTCACTTGTGGGGGTGGGGGGTGACTTATGGGTCAGAGGGTGGCACTTATGGGGTGGGGGGGGCACTTATGGGGCAGAGGGTAGCACTTATGGGGCAGAGTTATGGGGTGGGGGGGGTCACTTATGGGGCAGAGTTATGGGTCAGAGGGTGGCACTTATGGATCAGAGGGTGGCACTTATGGGGCAGGGGGGTCACTTGTGGGGCTGAGGTGTCACTTATGGGGCAGGAGGGGTCACTTATGGGGCTGTGAGGGTCACTTATGGGGCAGAGGGATCACTTATGGGGCTGGGGGGGTCACTTATGGGGCAGGAGGGGTCACTTATGGGGCTGTGAGGGTCACTTATGGGGCTGTGGGGGCACTTGTGGGGCAGGGTGGCACTTATGGGGTTGGGGGGATGACTTATGGGGCTGGGGGTGGCATTTAGGGGGCGGGGGGGTCACTTATGGGGCTGGGGGGATCACTTATGGGTCCAGAGGAGTCACTTATGGGTCCAGAGGGGTCACTTGTGGGGCTGGGGGGTCACTTATGGGGCTGGGGGGGTCACTTATGGGTCCAGAGGGATCACTTGTGGGGCTGGGGGGGTGACTTATGGGTCAGAGGGATCACTTATGGGGCAGAGGGGGGATCACTTATGGGTCAGAGGGGTCACTTATGGGGCAGAGTTATGGGGCGGGGGGGCACTTATGGGTCAGAAGTTGGCACTTATGGGGCAGGGGTGTCACTTATGGGTCCAGAGGGGTCACTTGTGGGGGTGGGGGGTGACTTATGGGTCAGAGGGTGGCACTTATGGGGTGGGGGGGTCACTTATGGGGCAGAGGGTAGCACTTATGGGGCAGAGTTATGGGGTGGGGGGGGTCACTTATGGGGCAGAGTTATGGGTCAGAGGGTGGTACTTATGGATCAGAGGGTGGCACTTATGGGGCAGGGGGGTCACTTGTGGGGCTGAGGTGTCACTTATGGGTCCAGAGGGGTCACTTATGGGGCTGGGGGGGTCACTTATGGGGCTGTGAGAGTCACTTATGGGGCAGAGGGATCACTTATGGGGCTGGGGGGGTCACTTATGGGGCTGTGGGGGGCACTTATGGGGGCAGGGTGGCACTTATGGGGCTGGGGGGATGACTTATGGGGGCTGGGGGGTGGCACTTAGGGGGCGGGGGGTCACTTATGGGGCTGGGGGGATCACTTATGGGTCCAGAGGAGTCACTTATGGGTCCAGAGGGGTCACTTGTGGGGCTGGGGGGTCACTTATGGGGCTGGGGGGGTCACTTATGGGTCCAGAGGGATCACTTGTGGGGCTGGGGGGTCACTTATGGGGCAGAGGGGATCACTTATGGACTGGGGGGGTCACTTATGGGGGCAGAGGGATCACTTATGGGGCTGGGGGGGGTCACTTATGGGTCAGAGAGGTCACTTATGGGGCAGAGGGTGGCACTTATGGGTCAGAGGGATCACTTATGGGGCCTGGGGGTGGCACTTATGGGTCAGAGAGGTCACTTATGGGGCAGAGGGTGGCACTTATGGGTCCAGAGGGATCACTTATGGGTCAGAGGGTGGCACTTATGGGTCCAGAGCGGTTACTTGTGGGGCTGGGGGGGTCACTTATGGGGCAGAGGGGTCACTTATGGGTCAGAGGGATCACTTATGGGGCTGGGGGGATCACTTATGGGTCAGAGGGATCACTTATGGGGCTGGGGGGTCACTTATGGGTCTGGAGGGGTCACTTATGGGGCAGGAGGGTGGCACTTATGGGTCAGAGGGATCACTTATGGGGGCTGGGGGGGTCACTTATGGGTCCAGAGAGGTCACTTATGGGGCAGAGGGTGGCACTTATGGGTCAGAGGGGTCACTTATGGGGCTGGGGGGTGACTTATGGGTCAGAGGGTGGCACTTACGGGGCAGAGTTATGGGGCGGGGGGTCACTTATGGGTCCAGAGGGATCACTTATGGGGGCTGGGGGGGGGTCACTTATGGGGCAGAGAGGTCACTTATGGGGCAGAGGGTGGCACTTATGGGTCCGGAGGGGTCACTTATGGGGCAGAGGGGTCACTTATGGGTCCAGAGGGATCACTTATGGGGCTGGGGGGGTCACTTATGGGTCAGAGAGGTCACTCTTATGGGGCAGAGGGTGCACTTATGGGTCCGGAGGGATCACTTATGGGTCAGAGGGTGGCACTTATGGGTCAGAGGGATCACTTATGGGGCTGGGGGATCACTTATGGGTCAGAGAGCTCACTTATGGGTCAGAGGGTGGCACTTATGGGTCAGAGAGGTCACTTAATGGGGCTGGGGGGGTCACTTATGGGTCCAGAGGAGTCACTTATGGGGCAGAGGGTGGCACTTATGGGTCCAGAGGGATCACTTGTGGGGCTGGGGGGTGACTTATGGGTCCGGAGGGGTCACTTATGGGGCAGAGGGTGGCACTTATGGGTCCAGAGCGGTTACTTGTGGGGCTGGGGGGGTCACTTATGGGCAGAGGGGTCCACTTATGGGGCTGGGGGGGTCACTTATGGGTCCGGAGGGGTCACTTATGGGGCAGAGGTTGGCACTTATGGGTCAGAGGGATCACTTATGGGGCTGGGGGGGTCACTTATGGGGCAGAGAGGTCACTTATGGGGCAGAGGGGTGGCACTTATGGGTCCAGAGCGATCACTTATGGGGCTGGGGGGGTCACTTATGGGTCCGGAGGGGGTCACTTATGGGTCAGAATGTGGCACTTATGGGGCAGAGGGATCACTTATGGGGCTGGGGGGGTCACTTATGGGTCAGAGAGGTCACTTATGGGGCAGAGGGTGGCACTTATGGGTCCGGAGGGATCACTTATGGGTCAGAGGGTGGCACTTATGGGTCAGAGGGATCACTTATGGGGCTGGGGGGATCACTTATGGGTCAGAGAGCTCACTTATGGGGCAGAGGGTGGCACTTATGGGTCAGAGAGGTCACTTATGGGGCTGGGGGGGTCACTTATGGGTCAGAGAGGTCACTTATGGGGCTGGGGGGGTCACTTATGGGTCCAGAGGGGTCACTTATGGGGCAGAGGGTGGCACTTATGGGTCCAGAGGGATCACTTGTGGGGCAGAGGGTGGCACCTTATGGGTCCAGAGGGATCACTTGTGGGGCTGGGGGGTGACTTATGGGTCCAGAGGGGTCACTTATGGGGCTGGGGGGGCCACTTATGGGTCAGAGAGGTCACTTATGGGGCTGGGGGGGGTCACTTATGGGTCCAGAGGGATCACTTATGGGTCAGAGGGTGGCACTTATGGGTCCAGAGGGATCACTTATGGGGCTGGGGGGGTCACTTATGGGTCCGGAGGGGTCACTTATGGGGCAGAGGTTGGCACTTATGGGTCAGAGGGATCACTTATGGGGCTGGGGGGGGTCACTTATGGGGCAGAGAGGTCACTTATGGGGCAGAGGGTGGCACTTATGGGTCCAGAGCGATCACTTATGGGGCTGGGGGGGTCACTTATGGGTCCGGAGGGGTCACTTATGGGTCAGAATGTGGCACTTATGGGGCAGAGGGATCACTTATGGGGGCTGGGGGGGTCACTTATGGGTCAGAGAGGTCACTTATGGGGCAGAGGGTGGCACTCATGGGTCCGGAGGGATCACTTATGGGTCAGAGGGTTGGCACTTATGGGTCAGAGGGATCACTTATGGGGCTGGGGGGATCACTTATGGTCAGAGAGCTCACTTATGGGGCAGAGGGTGGCACTTATGGGTCAGAGAGGTCACTTATGGGGCTGGGGGGGTCACTTATGGGTCCAGAGGAGTCACTTATGGGGCAGAGGGTGGCACTTATGGGTCCAGAGGGATCACTTGTGGGGCTGGGGGGTGACTTATGGGTCCGGAAGGGGTCACTTATGGGGCAGAGGGTGGCACTTATGGGTCCAGAGCGGTTACTTGTGGGGCTGGGGGGGTCACTTATGGGGCAGAGGGGTCACTTATGGGTCCGGAGGGGGTCACTTATGGGGCAGAGGGGTCACTTATGGGCTGGGAGGGGGTCACTTATGGGGCAGAGAGGTCACTTATGGGGCTGGGGGGGGTCACTTATGGGGCACGAGGGTGGCACTTATGGGTCCAGAGCGGTTACTTGTGGGGCTGGGGGGTCACTTATGGGGCAGAGGGATCACTTATGGGGCTGGGGGGGGTCACTTATGGGGTCAGAGAGGTCACTTATGGGGCAGAGGGTGGCACTTATGGGGTCCGGAAGGGTCACTTATGGGGCTGGGGGGGTCACTTATGAGTCAGAACGTGGCACTTATGGGTCCCGGGGGGTCACTTATGGGTCCGGAGGGGTCACTTATGGGGCAGACGGGGGTCACTTATGGGGCAGAGGGGTGGCACTTATGGGTCCAGAGCGGTTACTTGTGGGGCTGGGGGGGTCACTTATGGGGCAGAGGGTGTCACTTATGGGTCCGGAGGGGTCACTTATGGGGCTGGGGGGGGTCACTTATGAGTCAGAATGTGGCACTTATGGGGCAGAGGGATCACTTATGGGGCTGGGGGGGTCACTTTATGGGTCCAGAGAGGTCACTTATGGGGCAGAGGGTGGCACTTATGGGTCAGAGGGATCACTTATGGGGGCTGGGGGGGTCACTTATGAGTCAGAACGTGGCACTTATGGGTCCCGGGGGGTCACTTATGGGTCCGGAAGGGGTCACTTATGGGGCAGAGGGATCACTTATGGGGCAGAGGGTGGCACTTATGGGTCCAGAGCGGTTACTTGTGGGGCTGGGGGGGGTCACTTATGGGGCAGAGGGGTCACTTATGGGGCTGGGGGGGTCACTTATGGGTCCGGAGGGGGTCACTTATGGGGCTGGGGTGGGGTCACTTATGAGTCAGAATGTGGCACTTATGGGCAGAGGGATCACTTATGGGGCTGGGGGGGTCACTTATGGGTCCAGAGAGGTCACTTATGGGGCAGAGGGTGGCACTTATGGTCAGAGGGATCACTTATGGGTCAGAGGGTGGCATTTATGGGTCAGAGGGGTCACTTATGGGGCTGGGGAGGTCACTTATGGGTCAGAGAGGTCACTTATGGGGCAGAGAGTGGCACTTATGGGTCAGAGGGATCACTTATGGGGCTGGGGGGGGTCACTTATGGGTCCGGAGGGGTCACTTATGGGGCAGAGGGTAGCACTTATGGGGCAGAGTTATGGGGGTGGGGGGGGTCACTTATGGGGCAGAGTTATGGGTCAGAGGGTGGCACTTATGGATCAGAGGGTGGCACTTATGGGGCAGAGGGGGGGTCCACTTGTGGGGCTGAGGTGTCACTTATGGGTCCAGAGGGGTTCACTTATGGGGTTGGGGGGGGGCACTTATGGGTCAGAAACGTGGCACATATGGGGTGGGGGGGGGTCACGTTATGGGTCCAGAAGAGTCACTTATGGGTCAGAGGGGTCACTTGTGGGGCTGGGGGGTCACTTATGGGGCAGAGTTATGGGGCGGGGGGGCACTTATGGGGCGGGGGAGGGGTCACTTATGGGTCAGAGAGGTCACTTATGGGGTAGAGGGTGGCATTTATGGGGTCAGAGGGGTCACTTATGGGGCTGGGGGGGTGACTTATGGGGCAGAGGGTGGCACTTATGGGGCAGAGTTATGGGGCAGGGGGGCACTTATGGGTCAGAGGGATCACTTATGGGGCTGGGGGGGTCACTTATGGGGCAGAGGGTGGCACTTATGGGTCCAGAGCGGTTACTTGTGGGGCTGGGGGGGGTCACTTAAGAGTCAGAATGTGGCACTTATGGGGCAGAGGGGTCACTTATGGGTCCCGGGGGGTCACTTATGGGGCAGAGGGATCACTTATGGGGCTGGGGGGGTCACTTATGGGGCAGAGGGGGGGTGCTCACCCCCTGCCCCCCCCCCCCCCCCCCCGCAGGTGCCGCGCGCGGGGCCCCCCCCCGCCCCCCCCTCCTGGTGCTGGCGCTGGGGGGGGGCTCTGGCCTTC
>NW_027415129.1:0-31820 GCF_964106895.1 Numenius arquata
AAAATGTTAAAAGCTGTATATGCGGGGGTGAGGCATTGGAGTAGAGAACAATCTCTCATTTTTCTGTGTGTTGAAAAATAATATTCCCTTACGTATATAAAAGGAGTTCAAAATACCAACCCGTATCTCTAAGGATTCTGTATTATTTAATGGGAGTTTAGACGACGGAAAGATTTTTTTTAAAAGATTTATTTATAAAGAGAGATTGAAGCGTCAAAGCGGATGTCTGGACAGGTCGCTAGTCCAATTGGATGTTGTCTATCTATCGTGCGTGTTAATCTGTAAGTCTAAACAGATGTGACTCTTAGCAGACGTTCTGTCGAAGTGTATCAAGAGCATCCGTTTTCCCTAAGTCTTACCCACGGGTCGGTCAGTGCGGAGGCGTAAACGCCTGTGCTGTAGATGGTTCCAGACTGCAAAGAGAGCCTATCGCTAGAAGGGATTTCCAAACTGGCCCTCCCCTCTGCTCTCTCTTGCCGGCGTCCAAGCGCTTTCAAAAGCGCTTTAAGCAGGAGTGTTGGTTCCCAGGAGGATAGGGAAGCTCTACAGAGAGACTTAGGTAGATTGGATCGTTGGGCCAACATCAGTGGTATGAGTTTCAACAAGGGCAAGTGCCAGGTTCTGCGCGTGGGCCACAATAACCCCGAGCAGCGCTACAGGCTTGGGGAAATGTGGCTGGAAAACCACCTGGAAGAAAGAGACCTGGGGGTTCTAATGGACAAGCGGCTGAACGTGAGCCGGCAGTGTGCCCAGGTGGCCACGAAAGCCAACGGCATCCTGGCTTGTGTTAGAAACAGCGTGAGCAGCAGAAGTAGGGAGGCGATTGTGCCCCTGTACTCGGCACTGGTGAGGCCGCACCTGGAGTATTGCGTCCGGTTTTGGGCACCTCAATCCAAGAGAGATGTCGAGGTGCTGGAGCGAGTGCAGAGGAGGGCAACGAAGCTGGTGAAGGGCCTGGAAAACAAATCCTATGAAGAGCGGTTGAAGGAGCTGGGACTGTTTAGTATGAGGAAGAGGGGGCTGAGGGGAGACCTCGTCACTCTCTAAAACTACTTGAAAGGACACTGTAGAGAGGTCGGTGCTGGTCTCTTGGCACAGGTAGGTAATGACAGAACGAGAGGGAACGGCTTCAAGCTCCAACAGGGTAGGTTTAGACTGGACATTAGGAAAGAATGTTTCACAGAGGGAGTGGTCGGGCATTGGAACAGGCTACCCAGGGAGGTGGTCGAGTCACCATCCCTGGATGTGTTTAAGAACCGTTGAGATGTGGTGTTGGGGGATATGGTGTAGGGGAGAACTTTGTAGAGTAGGGTAGATGGTTGGACTCGATGATGCCAAGGGTCTCTTGCAACCTAGACGATTCTATGATTCTATGAAAAGCAGCCCCTTCCCCCGTTTCCCCTCCCGCCCTGGGGAGCTGGATCGGTGCAGCGGGACAGGAGGAAAAAAACCCAGCCCCGTTTTCCTGCAGGGACGCAAAGCTCCCCGATGTCTCTGTGGTGGATAAGGCGGCACCCCCGCCTGCCTTCCTGGACGCCGGCGGACTGGCTGCTGTCGCCCCCACGGCCCCCGGGGCCACGCGCAGAGCGCCGCGGCGTCCCTGGGGCTGGTTGCGGGGCGAACACCGGAGGTTTTTGGCGCCGAGGCGACGGCTGCGGCTGCCCGGACTGCGAGCGGGGACAGGGCAGAGAGCGGGAAGGCCTGCCCGCCGGTAAGTGGTCACGGTCCCTGGGTGGAGGGAAGCGGGCTGAGAGCGGTCACCGCTCATGGCCCCGGTGAGGTCTCAGAGGGGGACAAGGAAGGGGGCGTGGGCGTGGGCGCTGCCCGGTGCTTTCCGCCCGCTGCGGACCGGTCCGCAGCGATTTCTGGGCTGGCCGCCGTTTTCCCCCGGCCCCCTCCGGTTCCGGAGCGGCTCGGCCCGCCCATACCGCGCGCCCATTGGTCGCGGTGCCGTAAGCGGCGTCCGTCCTCTAGGAGCCCCCGTCCCATTGGTCGGTCGCGCCGTCAATCTCCAGCGCCTCCCAGTCCGGCCAATCGGAGCGCGGCAGGCGATCCGACCAATCGGAGCGGGGCGGTCGCGTTGTGATTGGCTCGTCCTCCTGTCAATCCGCCCGGGGGCGGTTGCCATGGTGAGGAAGCCCCGCCCGGTCGCGCATGCGCAGTAGTAAGGACGGCGCCGCCCTCACTACTGCGCATGCGCCACCGGGCGGGGCGTCCTCACCATGGCAACCGCCATTGACGTCCCCCTCCGGCCAATCGGAGCGCGGCAGGCGATCCGACCAATCGGAGCGCGGCGGTCGCGTTGTGATTGGCTCGTCCTCCTGTCAATCCGCCCGGGGGCGGTTGCCATGGTGAGGAAGCCCCGCCTGGTCGCGCATGCGCAGTAGTAAGGGCGGCGCCGTGCTCGCTACTGCCGCCTTGTGGACAAAAATCGGTACTGCAGGTGGGGGGCGCGCATGCGCAGTGGAAAGAGTGGCGCCGCCCTCGCTGCTGCCGCCGCTTGTGGACAAAAAGCGGTACTGCAGGTACGGGGGTAGGGGGGTCCGGCCGCATGCGCAGTGGACGGGGGGGGGGAGGCGCTGCGCTCGCCGCTGCCGCCCGTGCCAGCAGAAACCGGCGCTGCAGCTCGGCGGATGCGGGGGGGGAAGGCGGAGCCCTGGGAGGTTCCATTTTCCCCAAATTGGGGAAAATTATTCAATTTGGGGTTTTTTTCGGTGCTTTTCCGCAACGGAAAAGACTTCAGGGTTTTGTTAGGGTTTTTCTTGCCCTTCCCCGCCGCCGGGGACGGCGCCCATGCGGGGGCTGACGCTGCAGAACCGTAAATTGAACCCCCAAATTGAACCCCGAACATGAATAACATTTTCCCCAATTTGGGGAAAAGGGAACCTTCCCCGGTCCCGCCTCCCCCCGCTCCCCGAGCCGCACCGCCGGTTTCTGCTGGCACGGGCGGCAGCGGCGGCGAGCGCAGCGCCCCCCTTTCTACTGGGCATGCGCGCCCCCCCCCCCCCCCGCCCTGTACCTGCGTACCTGCAGTACCGCTTTTTGTCCACGAGGGGGCAGTAGCGAGCAAGGCGCCGCCCTCACTACTGCGCATGCGCGACGAGGAGGGGGCTTCCTCACCATGGCAACCGCCATTA
The DNA here is from genome assembly GCF_964106895.1 of Numenius arquata. NCBI lineage: Eukaryota > Metazoa > Chordata > Aves > Charadriiformes > Scolopacidae > Numenius > Numenius arquata. Next base: position 3,138 of record NW_027415129.1, read on the forward strand.
GCGTCCCAGTCCGGCCAATCGGAGCGCGGCAGGCGATCCGACCAATCGGAGCGCGGCGGTCGCGTTGTGATTGGCTCGTCCTCCTGTCAATCCGCCCGGGGGCGGTTGCCATGGTGAGGAAGCCCCGCCCGGTCGCGCATGCGCAGTAGTAAGGACGGCGCCGCCCTCACTACTGCGCATGCGCCACCGGGCGGGGCGTCCTCACCATGGCAACCGCCCCCTGGCGGATTGACAGGAGGACGAGCCAATCACAGCGCGACCGCCGCGCTCCGATTGGTCGGATCGCCTGCCGCGCTCCGATTGGCCGGGGTGGGAGGCGCTGAAGATTGACGGCGCGACCGACCAATGGGACGGGCTCCCCGAGCACGGAAGCCGCTTCCGGCGCCGTGACCAATGGGCGCGCCGCATGGGCGGGCCGAGCCGCTCCGGAAGCGGAGGGGGCCGGGGGAAAATGGCGGCGCGCGCAGAAGCGGCTGCGGCGCGGCGCGGCGCGGACCGCACCGCACCGCACCGGACCGGCGCGGGCGGAAAGCACCGGGCAGCGTCGCGGCGCCGCTGGACAGCGTCGCGAGGCAGCTGGACAGCGTCGCGAGGCAGCTGGACAGCGTCGAGGCCAGCGGGGGGGCGCGGGGAAGGCGGCCGGGGTCCCGAGGCGGCTCCGAGGGGAGACGGCGTTGCGGGGGGGCGGGCTGAGGCGTCTGGGGAGGTGCTCGCGGCTCCCGGGGCTGGCAAACGGGCTCGCGTGGCTGGTGTTGGGGCTTCAGCCGGAGAGGGAGTCGTGTGGCTTTGGGCTGAGGGGCGGGGGTGGAGTCCGGCGTTTTGGGGACTCGAGCAGAGGCTCAGCGGCTGGGTTTTGGGGCTCGGAAGGGGGCAGTAAGTGATGCGGTTCGGGGGCGGAGAGCAGAAGCCGTTTTGGCTGGTTCTGCAGGGGGGGTGGGCAGGAGGGTGTTGGGGGCTGCGGGGGAAAGCAGGGGCTGGGCGGGCTGCGGGGTGCTCAAACAGCAGGTGAGGTTTTCAAATCTGCAACTTGTAACTGTTGCAGCTTTATTCTGGCTTCCTCCATTTTTGCAAAAGCTTCTGTTGCTAGACAGAGCATTCCTCTGTGTATCAGCTACTTGAGCTAGTTTATTTCAATGCGTCTGATCAGGTTTGTCTGTTCAGCAAAGTGGCATTTAAAGGTGACGTTTCACCGGATGCCAGCGGCTGTGCCTTATTTCCAGTATAAAGATGTATTCCCCAAATATCAGAGTGGGATATAACAACTGCAGCTGGTCAAAAGTAACACTGAAATGCAAAATTTAGAATTTCTTTTTTCCCATTGGCTCCTCCTCAGTATGAACACAAAGTTAATTTCTATTCTTAATTCCTATTTATGCTACATATATGAAGGATGAACGCGAGGAAAGGAGACCATAAAATACTGGCCTATTGCTATTTGTATGCTGCGCTTTGAACAGAAGAGACAAAACTGTCCTTTTTGTGAAATAATACCGGCTGTATCAGTGCCGTCCTCGTGTTTTTATTCAAAAATGTGAGATTTGTTGCCCCGAATGGTGAGAGTAGTTTTTGTTAATGGAAGTCGCAAGAGGTTCTGCCACCTTAAAAACCATAGAATCGTAGAATGGTTAGAATTGGAAGGGACCTTCAAGATCATCGTGTTGCAGCCCCCCTGCCTTGGGCAGGGACGCCTCCACTAGAGCGGGTTGCTCAAAGCCCTGTCCAGCCTGGCCTTAAACACTTCCAGGGATGGGGCATCCACAGCTTCCCCGGGCAACCTGTTCCAGTGCCTCACCACCCTCACGGTAAAGAATTTCCTCCTAATATCTAGTCTGAATCTCCCCTCTTCCGATTTAAAATCGTTACCCCTTGTCCTGTCGCTACCTTTCCCGACAGAGAGTCCCTCTCCGGCTCTCCCGTAGGCTCCCTTCAGATATTGGAAGGCTGCTCTGAGGTCTCCCCGGAGCCTTCTCTTCTCCAGGCTGAACAACCCCAGCTCTCTCAGTCTCTCTTCACAGGGGAGGTGCTCCGTCCCTCCGATGGTTTTCGTGGCCGTCCGCTGGGCCCCTTCCAACAGGTCCACGTCCTTCCCGTGTCGAGGACTCCAAAGCTGGACACCGTACTCCAGGTGGGGTCTCGCGCGCGCAGAGTAGAGGGGGGTAGAATCGCCTCCCGTGACCCGCTGGCCACGCTTCTCTTGATGCAGCCCAGGGTGGGGTTGGCTTTCTGGGCTGCCAGCGCGCGTTGCCGGCTCGTACTGACATGTAATAATGCTACTGACGTACCGTTAGCAGCCTCGTGTTAAAAGAAGCAAGAAGCTGTAATATCCTTAATTTAGACAGTTTTTACGTGAAATGGTGCATCCTCACTGTTTTGTCACTTTCAGGAGCGAGCAATTGACCCGAGAGCACGAGAGAGACCTTTTCCAGCAAGAGATAGGGAAGCCGGAACAACAGCTTAAGGTTCCACAAAGGATTCGGCCTGTCAGCGAGCATCAAACCGGAGAGGTAACGCGCGCTATTGCTTGTACTCAAGGGATCTAAATGGTACGCTGTGACGTGCGGAAACAAACCTTACAACTCGCAGAGAGTTATAAAGCAGGTATGTTTATTGTGGCGCCGGGTGCAAGGGGGATCGCTCCTCCAAACTTGCACACCCTTAGGCTAAACCCGTAGTTATTTATAAGGTAAATCATACATATGCAAACTATGGGATGGGCTAATACAATTAGTTCTAACAATAGGTGTGACTATGTTAATTATTTCCGGAGCCTCATTATAATAAGTCTCATCCTTCAGGCATGTGCGTATCTTCTCCTGGTGTTTTTCTTTGGGGGGGCGTCTTAGGGAGTAAGTTCCACGATCACTGAACCGATTCGATTGTTTTGCTGATAGAGGCCGTAAAAGTCTCTTGCTTATCTTCCTGTAATCGATCAGGATGTTCCGCTTGTCTTCTGCGTGGTCTGGCAGGGGTCGTAAAGTCTCTGGTTATCTTCTCCTGTTATCAGTCAGGATGTTCCCATTTGCTTGCGAAGTGTTCCTTCGAGGCTGAGGCCCGCCTCCGCTAATTGGGAAATTCTTTGTTTTCTTTCCTCCCCTCCAAGGTTGAGATATACGTCCCTGTCATGGTTAATCCCTCTGTTTTCTGTTTCAATCCCCCCTTTTCTTTGTTCATTTGTAAATTCTTTTACAATTGCCTATAACACACTTTCCTTCTCCATCTGATTTCTAAAATACATCCCTGATTCCACTCGTTCCCGGAGCTGATGCTTTTTCCATTGAATGTATTCGTCTCTTGCCCCCATGGTGCAACACATAAAACATCTAGCTATTACACACACTAAAATTCCTAACATAAGCACTGCTACTAGAAGGATAAACAGTTGTCTAAGCCATGCCAGACTAGGTAACCATGAGGTTAACTTTTCCCAAAGGTCTGAGAACCCAAATGTGGTATCATCCTGCGCAGTCTGATGCAAGATCTGAGTTTTAGCTATGAGATTTTGTAAGTCTTTTTCTATCCTTCCGCTTTGTTTACATATGAGCAACAGCTCTGATTAATCACTGCGCATAAGCCTCCCTCTTTCCAAGTTAGTAAATCTAATGCCGTTCTATTTTGTCCAACTACATTTGCTAATGACTGGACTTCTTGTTGAAGTGCCTGTATAGCACCTATTGTAGATTTCTCAAGCGCTGCTATAGTAGCTGATATGTTTACAATTGCTTTCTCCAATTCACTAATGCCTAAGGATGGTATAAGCCACCTTACAAAGCTATGGAATCTTGTTCCCCTTGTCACTAGAACCAGTTTTTCTACCTCTCGGAGCTGCTTTTGTAAATTTATCATGTAATCTGTCAATATTTCATTCCCCAACTCTGTGGATGTCCCGTCTTGTACACTATATGGTCTCCCATAGAGTATTTCAAAGGGGCTCAAACCTTCTTTGGTTCTGGGTTTTGTTCTTATCCTGAGAAGGGCTAATGGTAATGACTGGGGCCAGGTCAAGTTAGCTTCCTGGCCTAGTTTCACAATCTGAGTTTTGATCAAGTGATTCATCTTTTCTACCTGACCACTCGATCGTGGGTTGTATGGGGTATGAAGTTGCCAATCTATACCCAATAATCTGCTTACTTTTGAAACAACCTTTGCAGTGAAATGAGATCCTCGGTCCGAGGAAATCACTGCGGGAACCCCAAATCTTGGTATAATTTCTTGCAACAATGCTTTAACCACTTCTCTTGTTTTATTGGTTCGGCAGGGAAATGCCTCTGGCCATCCTGAAAAGGTATCGGTTAGTACCAATAGGTATCGAAACCCCCCTTTTCTTGTAAGTTCTGAGAAATCAATTTGCCATTGTTGTCCCGGATAGTTTCCCTTTCCTATTTGGCCGAACTGGACTCTGGGACCTGTCCTAGGGTTGTTCTGTAGACATACCTCACACTGCTGAGTGACTTGTTTGACCGTGGCATATAGATTCCGAGCACATATTATCCTACTCAGGTATCTGTAAAGTGCCTCTGTTCCCCAATGGGATTTTCTATGTTCTGCCATGACCACTGCCCATAATAACGAAAAAGGCACTATTATTTTTCCCTGTGGGGTTTTGGCCCATTTCCCTTCGATTTTCCCATTTAAGTCTTTGATCAATTTGTGATCATCCCTAGAATATTTAGGTTCGTCGTCAATTTGTATTTTACCATCTGGGACCAAGGATTGTATTTCTGTATTACCCATTTCTGCTGCCCTTTTGGCTTCTCGGTCCGCCAGTGCGTTACCCAGTTCCACAGCGGTGTTCCCTTTTTGGTGAGCTTTGCAGTGCATGATAGTCACTTTGGTAGGCAGTAATACTGCATCTAAGAGTTTAAGAATTTCTTCAGCATGTTTGATGTGTTTCCCTTGTGTAGATAAGAGTCCTCTTTCTCTCCAGACTGCCCCGTGAGCATGCACCACCCCGAAAGCATATTTAGAGTCTGTCCAGATATTTATCCGTTTTCCTTTGGCTAGTTCCAGCGCTCGGGTTAGTGCTATTATCTCAGCCTTTTGGGCTGATGTATTTGGGGCCAGAGCTTTGGACTCTATTACCTTCTCTGTGGTGGTTACCGCATAGCCAGCTTTACGTATCCCTTGCTGAATGAAGCTGCTCCCGTCGGTGAACCAGGAATCCTCTGCATCTTCCAATGGTTCCTCTTTCAGATCTGGTCGACTGGAGTACACCGCCTCAATTGTTTCCAAGCAGTCATGGGTCACTGATTCTCCTGCTGTTCCGCTGAGGAAAGAGGCTGGATTGACAATATTAGTTACTGTTATTTCTACATCATCTTGCTCTATCAGGATAGCCTGGTACTTGAGAAACCTCTGAGGCGAAAGCCAATGCCCTCCTTTTACTTCCAGTACTGCTGAGACGGTGTGTGAAACCATAACTGTGATTTTCTGGCCTAGGGTGAACTTACGGGCCTCTTGGATGTTTATTACCACTGCTGCCACTGCTCGGAGACAGCTAGGCCACCCTTTACTTACTCCGTCGAGCTGTTTAGAGAAGTATGCCACCGCCCTCCGATAGGGTCCCAGATTCTGAGCCAGGACTCCTAAGGCCATTTCTTGCTTTTCATAGGAAAACAACCAGAAAGGTTTAGTAGTATCGGGTAACCCCAGGGCAGGCGCTTCCATTAACCTCTTTTTTAACTGATGGAAGGCTCTGTCTGCTTCCTTATTCCACACAATATTCTTTGAGTTAGATTTTAGTAACTCGTATAGCGGCTTTACCAAGAGTCCGTAGTTATATATCCAGAGACGACACCATCCTGTCATCCCTAGAAAGGTCCGAAGTTCCTTAGGCGTCTGTGGTCGAGGTGTCTGGCAGATGGCTTCTTTCCTCTCCTTCCCGAGTGTCCGTTGGCCTGCGGTTATTTCATATCCCAGATAGGTCACTTGCTGCTGGGCTATCTGCGCCTTCTGTGGAGAAACTTTATAGCCATTAAGTCCAAGGAAATTTAGCAGGCTCACAGTCCATTCTAGGCATGTTTCTCTGGTGTCAGTGGCAAGTAACATATCGTCCACATACTGTAATACCATTCCTGTCCCAGGCGGGCGTTTCCACTGTTCTAAGTCTTTGGCTAGCTGATTTCCAAAAAGTGTTGGGCTATTTTTAAAGCCCTGTGGTAGCACAGTCCATGTAAGCTGTGTTTTCCTTCCAGATTCTGGGTTTTCCCACTCGAATGCGAACAAAAGTTGGCTCTCTGGGCTCAGAGGCAGGCAGAAAAAGGCATCCTTTAGGTCCAAGACGGTAAACCATGCCAATTCAGGTCCCAATTTAGTTAGGAGAGTGTATGGATTTGCTACTACCCGATGTAAATCCTCAACAATTTTGTTGATAGCCCTGAGATCCTGTACTATGCGATAGCTACCATCCGGCTTTTTGACAGGTAATATTGGAGTGTTATACTCTGATTCACATTCTTTCAGCCGCCCATACTCGATAAACTGGTCTATAGTTTGTCGGATCCCCTTCCTATCCTCTACCCTGAGGGGATACTGTTTGACTCTCACTGGTCGTGCTCCTTGTTTGGGTTTTATCGCTATAGGGGAAGCACTTTTTTGCTCTCCCCGGCTCTCCCGAGGCCCATACCCCCAGATAAATTTGGTCTTTAATCTCCTCAGGCACTCCTGGAGTAATGGGAGTTCCTATCAGGGCCAAACTTAATACTTCAATTAGTTGATCTTCAAAACCCTGAATCTTTTCAGGCCTTGTGCACCCTTGCCCTATGCTGCAGGCTGAGCAACATCTTTTTATGTCTGCTTTCATTTCTTTCATTTTTTTCTTTCTCTAAGGCTAATACCATAGGGTCTTGTGGAGGTAATAGCCCGCAGTCCCGTTGGTATTCTGGGTGATTTCGAAGGGTGAAAAACATGTCCGCATATGTAACTTGATCCCACTTTCTTTCCCTTCTAAGGAATAGCATTAATTGTAATATAGTATTGTAATTAAGGGTCCCGTTAACGGGCCATTTCTCCTGATCATCTAACTTGTAAAGAGGCCACCATTGATTGCAATATTTAATTAAGGTTTTCTTGTCCACGCTGCCACCTGGTGGGCCTCCGATCTCCTTCCAGTGTGCTAAGATACATCCTAGAGGACTCTTTTTCATTATCCCGCCTCCTTGTTTATTGCCCATTTTATGCTCTTTCTACCCCTTGATTAAGAGGTGACCCTGATCTCCGTGTGTCACCTGGGTGTTATTCCTGTTTTCTCTCCCGGGAAATAGTACAACTATATCCCTGTCGCTACCTTTATCTCCAGGGGTAGGCTATGTCTCCACAGATTACTTGTTTCAATTCTCCCGCCCGCTCGATCTTTTCCCACTCAGTCCAGCTTCCACACTGTGAACACCAAAAATCGTCTTCCTGATCTACCCAAACCTCCGTATTACAAGCAAAACACTTTAGGATAAAAATAGGATCACAAACGTTATCCGAGTGTCCAAGACACTGCCACTCAATCTTCTCAATATCAGGTTCACACAATGTTTCTTTACAGTCTGTCATACGCTTCGTTCGTCTCCGGCCGCTCTCCTCGCGGAGAACACGGAACCGCGGATCAGAACTCCGCACTCGCTCCGCAGCAGTGCCGCGTCTCAATCACTCAGTTCACTCATACAATAATTTCCACCTTATATTAGACAATAACACGGAAGTGGTATCTTATGACAAATACAACAAGTAATAACACGGTAGTGATACCCTAGGACAGATACAGCATATAACCAACAGTATCGCAGGGTTACACTTCCACGCACTAACATAAAACCAAGGGATCCCACACAAGCACAACCCAACCGTTAGCCCAAGCTTGAGCATACCCCGGGGCGAGTACGCCGACTCTTTACCACGCGTAGGACGTCTCCTCACGGCTTACAGGTCCCCCCCTAAGAAAACTCTAAACATACCTGGTCCACAATAGATGGTCCTTGTCTGTCCCCGCGGTGATCTGGATGAGTAAGGGAGTCCCTCCGAGAAATCTCGGGGGCGCCCAGAGGAGTCCCGTCCTCAGCAGGTCCCGCAGCCGGACAGAGAGGGTCCCATCTGGGTCGCCAAATTGACGTGCGGAAACAAACCTTACAACTCGCAGAGAGTTATAAAGCAGGTATGTTTATTGCGGTGCCGGGTGCAAGGGGGATCGCTCCTCCAAACTTGCACACCCTTAGGCTAAACCCGTAGTTATTTATAAGGTAAATCATACATATGCAAACTATGGGATGGGCTAATACAATTAGTTCTAACAATAGGTGTGACTATGTTAATTATTTCCAGAGCCTCATTATAATAAGTCTCATCCTTCAGGCATGTGCGTATCTTCTCCTGGTGTTTTTCTTTGGGGGGGCGTCTTAGGGAGTAAGCTCCACGATCACTGAACCGATTCGATTGTTTTGCTGATAGAGGCCGTAAAAGTCTCTTGCTATCTTCCTGTAATCGATCAGGATGTTCCGCTCGTCCTCTGCGTGGTCTGGCAGGGGTCGTAAAGTCTCTGGTTATCTTCTCCTGTTATCAGTCAGGATGTTCCCATTTGCTTGCGAAGTGTTCCTTCGAGGCTGAGGCCCGCCTCCGCTAATTGGGAAATTCTTTGTTTTCTTTCCTCCCCTCCAAGGTTGAGATATACGTCCCTGTCATGGTTAATCCCTCTGTTTTCTGTTTCAGCTGACAGCCGTTCGGATACCCTAGGGAAGCTGTTTTATGGTGTCCCTAACCTGCATCCATTCGCAAGGCAGGAAATGAAATCCCCCGAGATGAAAGGCTACGGTGTCGGGGGAACGTGGGGAAAGTGTGTTCTGGGTGTTTTTTGAGTCGGTCGGTTGGATGTTTTTAGTAGCAGACACACAGAAACTTCGTAACTTTCAAAAAGACTCCCTCGCGTAACTTAATTTAGAAAATGGGGTTTTCAAAAGCCCGTGGAAACATTCAGGACTCCTGTAGCGATTCCCCCTGCTCTTGTGTCCTTTTGTGACGTCCTGTTGGTAGCACGGGTACGGGCACCGCAGGAACGCAGTGACCAAGGGGTCACAGCCGAGACGTAGCGGCGCTCTCTGCGTGCGCCTCCCCGGGAGACGTCTGTCTCCCCTGAAACAATCTGGTGACCGCAGAAGGGCAGCTCGAGGAAGTCACAGCAACCTCTTAGGCCCAGCAAAAGCCAGAAAAGCGACAGCGGTGCAAACGCTGTGTATTGTGAAGCTTTTTGCCTGTTTTGTTTGGTGACCTTTGGGTCAATTAAACTGCATTTTATTTTTTGGTGGGTTTTCTCCTGTCTTGCTTTTAGAGCAAGGCTGATATTTTTGCGTGATTCTCTCGCCCGATTTTCAGTCTTCAGCTTCTTCTCAGGTGGCACTGCGATTTTCAAAGAAAAGCTCTTCCTTTCGGTTCAGTTCAGTTGCTGTCGTTCGGTTCTTAAATGGTAGCAACGTTTAGTATTCTATATTAGATAGTTTATGACCACAGACAGTAATGGGACATACATGGATAGACGTGAAATGTAAGTTGTCAAAATATTTATTGCCTTACAATTCTCGGAGGTAGGGGTGTGTTTCCTGGGGTTTCAAAATCTATTTCACTAAAAAGGTTTGTAACAAATCCTGCAAAGTGTTCAGCCCGTACCGGGCGACCTGGCTGTCGTCAGCCTCTGCGTACAAGGAGTGGTGGGCCATTAGCCGAATGTGTGTTAACCGACACGCGTGGAGCAATTCCGCATCCGTCTGCTTCTGTGGCAAAGCGGGTGCCCGCTCCCGTCCTACGGACACGTTCCACAGAGGGGGGAGGCACAATTAGTTTTCCTGAATCCGGGATGTTCGTTTTGAGTTCGTTTTGTGATGCGTCTCCTCATAATTTGAGGCATGGGTAGCGTGTGAATTCCTAGTTAAAATTCTCACAGTTAAAAAGGCAAAACTTCTCCCGAGAAAAAAAATTTCAAATTTGATTGCATAATGAAACGAGGCCTGTTTTTCTGCACAGAAACGATTTGTGGAAATCGTCCTGAATTATAAGCGTGTATACACAGACGTGTACACTCCAAGTTGGCAGAAATGTAAAGCATGCTTTAAGGTGAAAGATGGCTGTAACCGTGATGAAAACTTTAAGGTTCGTACTAGATGCTTTTAAAGTCGGATTTTTCACAGGCAGGAAGATAGAATCTAGGAGCACCGCAGGCGCAGCGGCAATTTTAGAGCTGAGTGGTGCCGGATATTATCCATTTACAGACAGAATTCTCGGTACTGTATTAGATTTACATCGAATTTCTGTCAAATGAGCCACCTAGCCTTCCTGTATAGTATATTTTGGTGCCCCGATATTACTTGGCGTATTTCATAAGTATACCTTTTATGGCCGTTTCTCGTGCTTTTCCGAGAGAGCTGCTTTACTTTTTCATAGTTGCACGGTTTTTGAATGCCTCTTCTGCCTTTCAGATCTTCTCTTTCTCCTACGCCTTAAATACTCGTACAAGAACAAGCAGAAAATGTTATGTGCAGCTGTAACGTGCTTTGGGGTTTTTTTTGGTAGGATGAAATGGAAATACTGGGACTGGCGATCCAGAAGTCTGAAGAAGCCACCGTAAAGGACCGTCCCAGTGACTACCGTCGAGTTAGGATTATTAAAAGCACCAAAGCGACACGCTCGTAGAGATGGGGACTACCTCTGGACACGTGTTAATCCCGGTCAGGTGTCCTCGGGATACAGATGGTCTGCGCTTCCTGCTCTGACAAGACAGAAGCGATGAGCTTCAGGATGAGCTCCTGAAGACAAGAAAGAGGCCAGGTGCCGGGGTTCTTGTCTCTTTGTTTGTTTGTTTGTTTGTTTGTTTGTTTTGGGCGGGGGGTGGCGGGCGGGCGTGTGGCTTCCAAAACAGAGTGCGCGGATGACTGCAGGTGGCAGCCTGCAGAGCTCTTCTGCTGCCTGACCTCGCCTTTTCTTTGTCACTCCTCTTTCATGGCATCTGCGCTGAAAGCCGGGGCGGTCAACGAAGAGACGTGGACAAAACGGGACGAACCGGCGCCGCTTCTGCCTGTTTTCCAGGCTTTGCCACAAACCAAGGAGCATCATCAGCCTCGTCACTGGTGGCGGCGAGTCCTGAGGTGGCTTAGGTGAGTCGAGCCTTCCAGGAACGTCCGTTGTCCGTAGCCTACGGCGTGTCATTTGGACGTCAGTCGGAAGGAGGTTTCCCTTTCTGAAAGGGAACCGGTTTCTCGTGCCAAGCGGTTGCCTCTCCTGAAGTTCCCACGAGAGGGGATCCTCGGAGACGATGCGCTGGGCAGCAGAAGTCATCAGCGAGGAGACGTCGCGCGCTCTATTAAATAGGGACAAAAAGAAAGACGATGTCCTTCCAAAGGCCCGAGCGCGGCACCTCTTCCGACGGCCGATGGCATGGCCGGCCTTTGGGCTCTGGGTCCCCCGTAACAGCGGGGACACGGCCAAACCCTGTTCCTCTGCGTGTTCGGCACAGCCAAAAGCCTTGGCCGGTCCGCCGGTCGTTTTCGGTAGCCTGGTGGATCGCGGCACCGGGGATTGGATTTCCCCCCGCCAAAAGTACAGCCGTTTGGGGAATCTCTTACCTTCCTGGTTTTTTCTATCGTAAAGGAGACTTTAAAAAAAGGGTTAAAGTCGTATAACGTGCAAACTGACTTGCAGGCTTTAAACGGCAACCGTCCACCGGCTGTAGCCTACAGCGTCTTAGGCGTCCCTAAGCGGCGAGGTATTTGTTCCAAATCTTTGAAAAGAGAGGCGACTGAAGGTAACGGGTTGGGTTTTTGGTTGGGTTTTTTTTCTAGTTTTTTTGTTTTTTGTTTTTCCCCCCCCTTTTCTTTAGGCGGAGCGCTCTGAAGAACCTGATTTCTGCCTGGCTTTCAGCGTCGCGTTTCCCCGGCAGTGCGGTAGCATCTCTCTCGGGCAGTGCCGCCGGCCAGATGTCCCTCCTCCTTGGGTAGGAGAGAAAGCAGCCCCCGGTCAAATGACAACTGCGCGTTCTGGAGACGGAGAGCGCAACGGTGGGGGTTCGGAGCTGTGCCAGTTGAATTAGCGCCGAAGAAAAAGTCCGAGGCTTTTCTAGCGTGAGTATTTTTCTTGGCCGTATCTAAACGCGCGCAGAGCTTTCCAGCGGCAGGGAAAGGGAAGGGAGGAGGCGCTTCCCCCCAGCGGGCGGAGGGTTTGTTCCGCTGTTAGGCTGAGAAGGTGTTGCAAGTGGCACGGGTCAGTCTGAATAGGGACCTGAAGCGTCGGGATGGCTCCGGCTTTGGCAGGCCGTGCCGTCTTTGGAGCGGAGCTGTTTCCCCGCAATCCTCCTGTAGCTCAGCTCCTGTCCTGTCCCTCGGCCGGAGGGAATTCCTCTACTGTCTTCGGTGCTCTTTCGTTTGATGATGCTGATCTCCGGTTGGGGTTTGCTGTTTGTTTTGCAGGTGCCTCGTTGTCCGCGTCTCGTGCTGCTCGACAGATGCCCCGGCCCGGGTTTGCAGCCGGTGGTGGAGCCGCCTGAGGGGAAGGGGCCAGCCCTGGGTCTGGTCGTTCGGTGCATTTTTTGGGGCGAATTAAAAAAACCGGTGGGGGGGGGGGTGGGGGTGGTGGTGTGATGATGTCATTTGGGGCAGCCGGATGTCAGCGGGGGAGCGACGGTGCGGCGGAGGAGCAGGTGAGTGGGGGTTAAGTGGGGTTCCCCCCACAAGAGGGTGGGTCACGGCCCCCAAACGCCTGAAAACTTGGTGCGGGGCAGGTGGTTGGGGTTTTGGGCGGTGGTGTTTAAAAAATGTTAAAAGCTGTATATGCGGGGGTGAGGCATTGGAGTAGAGAACAATCTCTCATTTTTCTGTGTGTTGAAAAATAATATTCCCTTACGTATATAAAAGGAGTTCAAAATACCAACCCGTATCTCTAAGGATTCTGTATTATTTAATGGGAGTTTAGACGACGGAAAGATTTTTTTTAAAAGATTTATTTATAAAGAGAGATTGAAGCGTCAAAGCGGATGTCTGGACAGGTCGCTAGTCCAATTGGATGTTGTCTATCTATCGTGCGTGTTAATCTGTAAGTCTAAACAGATGTGACTCTTAGCAGACGTTCTGTCGAAGTGTATCAAGAGCATCCGTTTTCCCTAAGTCTTACCCACGGGTCGGTCAGTGCGGAGGCGTAAACGCCTGTGCTGTAGATGGTTCCAGACTGCAAAGAGAGCCTATCGCTAGAAGGGATTTCCAAACTGGCCCTCCCCTCTGCTCTCTCTTGCCGGCGTCCAAGCGCTTTCAAAAGCGCTTTAAGCAGGAGTGTTGGTTCCCAGGAGGATAGGGAAGCTCTACAGAGAGACTTAGGTAGATTGGATCGTTGGGCCAACATCAGTGGTATGAGTTTCAACAAGGGCAAGTGCCAGGTTCTGCGCGTGGGCCACAATAACCCCGAGCAGCGCTACAGGCTTGGGGAAATGTGGCTGGAAAACCACCTGGAAGAAAGAGACCTGGGGGTTCTAATGGACAAGCGGCTGAACGTGAGCCGGCAGTGTGCCCAGGTGGCCACGAAAGCCAACGGCATCCTGGCTTGTGTTAGAAACAGCGTGAGCAGCAGAAGTAGGGAGGCGATTGTGCCCCTGTACTCGGCACTGGTGAGGCCGCACCTGGAGTATTGCGTCCGGTTTTGGGCACCTCAATCCAAGAGAGATGTCGAGGTGCTGGAGCGAGTGCAGAGGAGGGCAACGAAGCTGGTGAAGGGCCTGGAAAACAAATCCTATGAAGAGCGGTTGAAGGAGCTGGGACTGTTTAGTATGAGGAAGAGGGGGCTGAGGGGAGACCTCGTCACTCTCTAAAACTACTTGAAAGGACACTGTAGAGAGGTCGGTGCTGGTCTCTTGGCACAGGTAGGTAATGACAGAACGAGAGGGAACGGCTTCAAGCTCCAACAGGGTAGGTTTAGACTGGACATTAGGAAAGAATGTTTCACAGAGGGAGTGGTCGGGCATTGGAACAGGCTACCCAGGGAGGTGGTCGAGTCACCATCCCTGGATGTGTTTAAGAACCGTTGAGATGTGGTGTTGGGGGATATGGTGTAGGGGAGAACTTTGTAGAGTAGGGTAGATGGTTGGACTCGATGATGCCAAGGGTCTCTTGCAACCTAGACGATTCTATGATTCTATGAAAAGCAGCCCCTTCCCCCGTTTCCCCTCCCGCCCTGGGGAGCTGGATCGGTGCAGCGGGACAGGAGGAAAAAAACCCAGCCCCGTTTTCCTGCAGGGACGCAAAGCTCCCCGATGTCTCTGTGGTGGATAAGGCGGCACCCCCGCCTGCCTTCCTGGACGCCGGCGGACTGGCTGCTGTCGCCCCCACGGCCCCCGGGGCCACGCGCAGAGCGCCGCGGCGTCCCTGGGGCTGGTTGCGGGGCGAACACCGGAGGTTTTTGGCGCCGAGGCGACGGCTGCGGCTGCCCGGACTGCGAGCGGGGACAGGGCAGAGAGCGGGAAGGCCTGCCCGCCGGTAAGTGGTCACGGTCCCTGGGTGGAGGGAAGCGGGCTGAGAGCGGTCACCGCTCATGGCCCCGGTGAGGTCTCAGAGGGGGACAAGGAAGGGGGCGTGGGCGTGGGCGCTGCCCGGTGCTTTCCGCCCGCTGCGGACCGGTCCGCAGCGATTTCTGGGCTGGCCGCCGTTTTCCCCCGGCCCCCTCCGGTTCCGGAGCGGCTCGGCCCGCCCATACCGCGCGCCCATTGGTCGCGGTGCCGTAAGCGGCGTCCGTCCTCTAGGAGCCCCCGTCCCATTGGTCGGTCGCGCCGTCAATCTCCAGCGCCTCCCAGTCCGGCCAATCGGAGCGCGGCAGGCGATCCGACCAATCGGAGCGGGGCGGTCGCGTTGTGATTGGCTCGTCCTCCTGTCAATCCGCCCGGGGGCGGTTGCCATGGTGAGGAAGCCCCGCCCGGTCGCGCATGCGCAGTAGTAAGGACGGCGCCGCCCTCACTACTGCGCATGCGCCACCGGGCGGGGCGTCCTCACCATGGCAACCGCCATTGACGTCCCCCTCCGGCCAATCGGAGCGCGGCAGGCGATCCGACCAATCGGAGCGCGGCGGTCGCGTTGTGATTGGCTCGTCCTCCTGTCAATCCGCCCGGGGGCGGTTGCCATGGTGAGGAAGCCCCGCCTGGTCGCGCATGCGCAGTAGTAAGGGCGGCGCCGTGCTCGCTACTGCCGCCTTGTGGACAAAAATCGGTACTGCAGGTGGGGGGCGCGCATGCGCAGTGGAAAGAGTGGCGCCGCCCTCGCTGCTGCCGCCGCTTGTGGACAAAAAGCGGTACTGCAGGTACGGGGGTAGGGGGGTCCGGCCGCATGCGCAGTGGACGGGGGGGGGGAGGCGCTGCGCTCGCCGCTGCCGCCCGTGCCAGCAGAAACCGGCGCTGCAGCTCGGCGGATGCGGGGGGGGAAGGCGGAGCCCTGGGAGGTTCCATTTTCCCCAAATTGGGGAAAATTATTCAATTTGGGGTTTTTTTCGGTGCTTTTCCGCAACGGAAAAGACTTCAGGGTTTTGTTAGGGTTTTTCTTGCCCTTCCCCGCCGCCGGGGACGGCGCCCATGCGGGGGCTGACGCTGCAGAACCGTAAATTGAACCCCCAAATTGAACCCCGAACATGAATAACATTTTCCCCAATTTGGGGAAAAGGGAACCTTCCCCGGTCCCGCCTCCCCCCGCTCCCCGAGCCGCACCGCCGGTTTCTGCTGGCACGGGCGGCAGCGGCGGCGAGCGCAGCGCCCCCCTTTCTACTGGGCATGCGCGCCCCCCCCCCCCCCCGCCCTGTACCTGCGTACCTGCAGTACCGCTTTTTGTCCACGAGGGGGCAGTAGCGAGCAAGGCGCCGCCCTCACTACTGCGCATGCGCGACGAGGAGGGGGCTTCCTCACCATGGCAACCGCCATTAGCGTCCCAGTCCGGCCAATCGGAGCGCGGCAGGCGATCCGACCAATCGGAGCGCGGCGGTCGCGTTGTGATTGGCTCGTCCTCCTGTCAATCCGCCCGGGGGCGGTTGCCATGGTGAGGAAGCCCCGCCCGGTCGCGCATGCGCAGTAGTAAGGACGGCGCCGCCCTCACTACTGCGCATGCGCCACCGGGCGGGGCGTCCTCACCATGGCAACCGCCCCCTGGCGGATTGACAGGAGGACGAGCCAATCACAGCGCGACCGCCGCGCTCCGATTGGTCGGATCGCCTGCCGCGCTCCGATTGGCCGGGGTGGGAGGCGCTGAAGATTGACGGCGCGACCGACCAATGGGACGGGCTCCCCGAGCACGGAAGCCGCTTCCGGCGCCGTGACCAATGGGCGCGCCGCATGGGCGGGCCGAGCCGCTCCGGAAGCGGAGGGGGCCGGGGGAAAATGGCGGCGCGCGCAGAAGCGGCTGCGGCGCGGCGCGGCGCGGACCGCACCGCACCGCACCGGACCGGCGCGGGCGGAAAGCACCGGGCAGCCGGACAGCGTCGCGGCGCCGCTGGACAGCGTCGCGAGGCAGCTGGACAGCGTCGCGAGGCAGCTGGACAGCGTCGAGGCCAGCGGGGGGGCGCGGGGAAGGCGGCCGGGGTCCCGAGGCGGCTCCGAGGGGAGACGGCGTTGCGGGGGGGCGGGCTGAGGCGTCTGGGGAGGTGCTCGCGGCTCCCGGGGCTGGCAAACGGGCTCGCGTGGCTGGTGTTGGGGCTTCAGCCGGAGAGGGAGTCGTGTGGCTTTGGGCTGAGGGGCGGGGGTGGAGTCCGGCGTTTTGGGGACTCGAGCAGAGGCTCAGCGGCTGGGTTTTGGGGCTCGGAAGGGGGCAGTAAGTGATGCGGTTCGGGGGCGGAGAGCAGAAGCCGTTTTGGCTGGTTCTGCAGGGGGGGTGGGCAGGAGGGTGTTGGGGGCTGCGGGGGAAAGCAGGGGCTGGGCGGGCTGCGGGGTGCTCAAACAGCAGGTGAGGTTTTCAAATCTGCAACTTGTAACTGTTGCAGCTTTATTCTGGCTTCCTCCATTTTTGCAAAAGCTTCTGTTGCTAGACAGAGCATTCCTCTGTGTATCAGCTACTTGAGCTAGTTTATTTCAATGCGTCTGATCAGGTTTGTCTGTTCAGCAAAGTGGCATTTAAAGGTGACGTTTCACCGGATGCCAGCGGCTGTGCCTTATTTCCAGTATAAAGATGTATTCCCCAAATATCAGAGTGGGATATAACAACTGCAGCTGGTCAAAAGTAACACTGAAATGCAAAATTTAGAATTTCTTTTTTCCCATTGGCTCCTCCTCAGTATGAACACAAAGTTAATTTCTATTCTTAATTCCTATTTATGCTACATATATGAAGGATGAACGCGAGGAAAGGAGACCATAAAATACTGGCCTATTGCTATTTGTATGCTGCGCTTTGAACAGAAGAGACAAAACTGTCCTTTTTGTGAAATAATACCGGCTGTATCAGTGCCGTCCTCGTGTTTTTATTCAAAAATGTGAGATTTGTTGCCCCGAATGGTGAGAGTAGTTTTTGTTAATGGAAGTCGCAAGAGGTTCTGCCACCTTAAAAACCATAGAATCGTAGAATGGTTAGAATTGGAAGGGACCTTCAAGATCATCGTGTTGCAGCCCCCCTGCCTTGGGCAGGGACGCCTCCACTAGAGCGGGTTGCTCAAAGCCCTGTCCAGCCTGGCCTTAAACACTTCCAGGGATGGGGCATCCACAGCTTCCCCGGGCAACCTGTTCCAGTGCCTCACCACCCTCATGGTAAAGAATTTCCTCCTAATATCTAGTCTGAATCTCCCCTCTTCCGATTTAAAATCGTTACCCCTTGTCCTGTCGCTACCTTTCCCGACAGAGAGTCCCTCTCCGGCTCTCCCGTAGGCTCCCTTCAGATATTGGAAGGCTGCTCTGAGGTCTCCCCGGAGCCTTCTCTTCTCCAGGCTGAACAACCCCAGCTCTCTCAGTCTCTCTTCACAGGGGAGGTGCTCCGTCCCTCCGATGGTTTTCGTGGCCGTCCGCTGGGCCCCTTCCAACAGGTCCACGTCCTTCCCGTGTCGAGGACTCCAAAGCTGGACACCGTACTCCAGGTGGGGTCTCGCGCGCGCAGAGTAGAGGGGGGTAGAATCGCCTCCCGTGACCCGCTGGCCACGCTTCTCTTGATGCAGCCCAGGGTGGGGTTGGCTTTCTGGGCTGCCAGCGCGCGTTGCCGGCTCGTACTGACATGTAATAATGCTACTGACGTACCGTTAGCAGCCTCGTGTTAAAAGAAGCAAGAAGCTGTAATATCCTTAATTTAGACAGTTTTTACGTGAAATGGTGCATCCTCACTGTTTTGTCACTTTCAGGAGCGAGCAATTGACCCGAGAGCACGAGAGAGACCTTTTCCAGCAAGAGATAGGGAAGCCGGAACAACAGCTTAAGGTTCCACAAAGGATTCGGCCTGTCAGCGAGCATCAAACCGGAGAGGTAACGCGCGCTATTGCTTGTACTCAAGGGATCTAAATGGTACGCTGTGACGTGCGGAAACAAACCTTACAACTCGCAGAGAGTTATAAAGCAGGTATGTTTATTGTGGCGCCGGGTGCAAGGGGGATCGCTCCTCCAAACTTGCACACCCTTAGGCTAAACCCGTAGTTATTTATAAGGTAAATCATACATATGCAAACTATGGGATGGGCTAATACAATTAGTTCTAACAATAGGTGTGACTATGTTAATTATTTCCGGAGCCTCATTATAATAAGTCTCATCCTTCAGGCATGTGCGTATCTTCTCCTGGTGTTTTTCTTTGGGGGGGCGTCTTAGGGAGTAAGTTCCACGATCACTGAACCGATTCGATTGTTTTGCTGATAGAGGCCGTAAAAGTCTCTTGCTTATCTTCCTGTAATCGATCAGGATGTTCCGCTTGTCTTCTGCGTGGTCTGGCAGGGGTCGTAAAGTCTCTGGTTATCTTCTCCTGTTATCAGTCAGGATGTTCCCATTTGCTTGCGAAGTGTTCCTTCGAGGCTGAGGCCCGCCTCCGCTAATTGGGAAATTCTTTGTTTTCTTTCCTCCCCTCCAAGGTTGAGATATACGTCCCTGTCATGGTTAATCCCTCTGTTTTCTGTTTCAATCCCCCCTTTTCTTTGTTCATTTGTAAATTCTTTTACAATTGCCTATAACACACTTTCCTTCTCCATCTGATTTCTAAAATACATCCCTGATTCCACTCGTTCCCGGAGCTGATGCTTTTTCCATTGAATGTATTCGTCTCTTGCCCCCATGGTGCAACACATAAAACATCTAGCTATTACACACACTAAAATTCCTAACATAAGCACTGCTACTAGAAGGATAAACAGTTGTCTAAGCCATGCCAGACTAGGTAACCATGAGGTTAACTTTTCCCAAAGGTCTGAGAACCCAAATGTGGTATCATCCTGCGCAGTCTGATGCAAGATCTGAGTTTTAGCTATGAGATTTTGTAAGTCTTTTTCTATCCTTCCGCTTTGTTTACATATGAGCAACAGCTCTGATTAATCACTGCGCATAAGCCTCCCTCTTTCCAAGTTAGTAAATCTAATGCCGTTCTATTTTGTCCAACTACATTTGCTAATGACTGGACTTCTTGTTGAAGTGCCTGTATAGCACCTATTGTAGATTTCTCAAGCGCTGCTATAGTAGCTGATATGTTTACAATTGCTTTCTCCAATTCACTAATGCCTAAGGATGGTATAAGCCACCTTACAAAGCTATGGAATCTTGTTCCCCTTGTCACTAGAACCAGTTTTTCTACCTCTCGGAGCTGCTTTTGTAAATTTATCATGTAATCTGTCAATATTTCATTCCCCAACTCTGTGGATGTCCCGTCTTGTACACTATATGGTCTCCCATAGAGTATTTCAAAGGGGCTCAAACCTTCTTTGGTTCTGGGTTTTGTTCTTATCCTGAGAAGGGCTAATGGTAATGACTGGGGCCAGGTCAAGTTAGCTTCCTGGCCTAGTTTCACAATCTGAGTTTTGATCAAGTGATTCATCTTTTCTACCTGACCACTCGATCGTGGGTTGTATGGGGTATGAAGTTGCCAATCTATACCCAATAATCTGCTTACTTTTGAAACAACCTTTGCAGTGAAATGAGATCCTCGGTCCGAGGAAATCACTGCGGGAACCCCAAATCTTGGTATAATTTCTTGCAACAATGCTTTAACCACTTCTCTTGTTTTATTGGTTCGACAGGGAAATGCCTCTGGCCATCCTGAAAAGGTATCGGTTAGTACCAATAGGTATCGAAACCCCCCTTTTCTTGTAAGTTCTGAGAAATCAATTTGCCATTGTTGTCCCGGATAGTTTCCCTTTCCTATTTGGCCGAACTGGACTCTGGGACCTGTCCTAGGGTTGTTCTGTAGACATACCTCACACTGCTGAGTGACTTGTTTGACCGTGGCATATAGATTCCGAGCACATATTATCCTACTCAGGTATCTGTAAAGTGCCTCTGTTCCCCAATGGGATTTTCTATGTTCTGCCATGACCACTGCCCATAATAACGAAAAAGGCACTATTATTTTTCCCTGTGGGGTTTTGGCCCATTTCCCTTCGATTTTCCCATTTAAGTCTTTGATCAATTTGTGATCATCCCTAGAATATTTAGGTTCGTCGTCAATTTGTATTTTACCATCTGGGACCAAGGATTGTATTTCTGTATTACCCATTTCTGCTGCCCTTTTGGCTTCTCGGTCCGCCAGTGCGTTACCCAGTTCCACAGCGGTGTTCCCTTTTTGGTGAGCTTTGCAGTGCATGATAGTCACTTTGGTAGGCAGTAATACTGCATCTAAGAGTTTAAGAATTTCTTCAGCATGTTTGATGTGTTTCCCTTGTGTAGATAAGAGTCCTCTTTCTCTCCAGACTGCCCCGTGAGCATGCACCACCCCGAAAGCATATTTAGAGTCTGTCCAGATATTTATCCGTTTTCCTTTGGCTAGTTCCAGCGCTCGGGTTAGTGCTATTATCTCAGCCTTTTGGGCTGATGTATTTGGGGCCAGAGCTTTGGACTCTATTACCTTCTCTGTGGTGGTTACCGCATAGCCAGCTTTACGTATCCCTTGCTGAATGAAGCTGCTCCCGTCGGTGAACCAGGAATCCTCTGCATCTTCCAATGGTTCCTCTTTCAGATCTGGTCGACTGGAGTACACCGCCTCAATTGTTTCCAAGCAGTCATGGGTCACTGATTCTCCTGCTGTTCCGCTGAGGAAAGAGGCTGGATTGACAATATTAGTTACTGTTATTTCTACATCATCTTGCTCTATCAGGATAGCCTGGTACTTGAGAAACCTCTGAGGCGAAAGCCAATGCCCTCCTTTTACTTCCAGTACTGCTGAGACGGTGTGTGAAACCATAACTGTGATTTTCTGGCCTAGGGTGAACTTACGGGCCTCTTGGATGTTTATTACCACTGCTGCCACTGCTCGGAGACAGCTAGGCCACCCTTTACTTACTCCGTCGAGCTGTTTAGAGAAGTATGCCACCGCCCTCCGATAGGGTCCCAGATTCTGAGCCAGGACTCCTAAGGCCATTTCTTGCTTTTCATAGGAAAACAACCAGAAAGGTTTAGTAGTATCGGGTAACCCCAGGGCAGGCGCTTCCATTAACCTCTTTTTTAACTGATGGAAGGCTCTGTCTGCTTCCTTATTCCACACAATATTCTTTGAGTTAGATTTTAGTAACTCGTATAGCGGCTTTACCAAGAGTCCGTAGTTATATATCCAGAGACGACACCATCCTGTCATCCCTAGAAAGGTCCGAAGTTCCTTAGGCGTCTGTGGTCGAGGTGTCTGGCAGATGGCTTCTTTCCTCTCCTTCCCGAGTGTCCGTTGGCCTGCGGTTATTTCATATCCCAGATAGGTCACTTGCTGCTGGGCTATCTGCGCCTTCTGTGGAGAAACTTTATAGCCATTAAGTCCAAGGAAATTTAGCAGGCTCACAGTCCATTCTAGGCATGTTTCTCTGGTGTCAGTGGCAAGTAACATATCGTCCACATACTGTAATACCATTCCTGTCCCAGGCGGGCGTTTCCACTGTTCTAAGTCTTTGGCTAGCTGATTTCCAAAAAGTGTTGGGCTATTTTTAAAGCCCTGTGGTAGCACAGTCCATGTAAGCTGTGTTTTCCTTCCAGATTCTGGGTTTTCCCACTCGAATGCGAACAAAAGTTGGCTCTCTGGGCTCAGAGGCAGGCAGAAAAAGGCATCCTTTAGGTCCAAGACGGTAAACCATGCCAATTCAGGTCCCAATTTAGTTAGGAGAGTGTATGGATTTGCTACTACCCGATGTAAATCCTCAACAATTTTGTTGATAGCCCTGAGATCCTGTACTATGCGATAGCTACCATCCGGCTTTTTGACAGGTAATATTGGAGTGTTATACTCTGATTCACATTCTTTCAGCCGCCCATACTCGATAAACTGGTCTATAGTTTGTCGGATCCCCTTCCTATCCTCTACCCTGAGGGGATACTGTTTGACTCTCACTGGTCGTGCTCCTTGTTTGGGTTTTATCGCTATAGGGGAAGCACTTTTTTGCTCTCCCCGGCTCTCCCGAGGCCCATACCCCCAGATAAATTTGGTCTTTAATCTCCTCAGGCACTCCTGGAGTAATGGGAGTTCCTATCAGGGCCAAACTTAATACTTCAATTAGTTGATCTTCAAAACCCTGAATCTTTTCAGGCCTTGTGCACCCTTGCCCTATGCTGCAGGCTGAGCAACATCTTTTTATGTCTGCTTTCATTTCTTTCATTTTTTTCTTTCTCTAAGGCTAATACCATAGGGTCTTGTGGAGGTAATAGCCCGCAGTCCCGTTGGTATTCTGGGTGATTTCGAAGGGTGAAAAACATGTCCGCATATGTAACTTGATCCCACTTTCTTTCCCTTCTAAGGAATAGCATTAATTGTAATATAGTATTGTAATTAAGGGTCCCGTTAACGGGCCATTTCTCCTGATCATCTAACTTGTAAAGAGGCCACCATTGATTGCAATATTTAATTAAGGTTTTCTTGTCCACGCTGCCACCTGGTGGGCCTCCGATCTCCTTCCAGTGTGCTAAGATACATCCTAGAGGACTCTTTTTCATTATCCCGCCTCCTTGTTTATTGCCCATTTTATGCTCTTTCTACCCCTTGATTAAGAGGTGACCCTGATCTCCGTGTGTCACCTGGGTGTTATTCCTGTTTTCTCTCCCGGGAAATAGTACAACTATATCCCTGTCGCTACCTTTATCTCCAGGGGTAGGCTATGTCTCCACAGATTACTTGTTTCAATTCTCCCGCCCGCTCGATCTTTTCCCACTCAGTCCAGCTTCCACACTGTGAACACCAAAAATCGTCTTCCTGATCTACCCAAACCTCCGTATTACAAGCAAAACACTTTAGGATAAAAATAGGATCACAAACGTTATCCGAGTGTCCAAGACACTGCCACTCAATCTTCTCAATATCAGGTTCACACAATGTTTCTTTACAGTCTGTCATACGCTTCGTTCGTCTCCGGCCGCTCTCCTCGCGGAGAACACGGAACCGCGGATCAGAACTCCGCACTCGCTCCGCAGCAGTGCCGCGTCTCAATCACTCAGTTCACTCATACAATAATTTCCACCTTATATTAGACAATAACACGGAAGTGGTATCTTATGACAAATACAACAAGTAATAACACGGTAGTGATACCCTAGGACAGATACAGCATATAACCAACAGTATCGCAGGGTTACACTTCCACGCACTAACATAAAACCAAGGGATCCCACACAAGCACAACCCAACCGTTAGCCCAAGCTTGAGCATACCCCGGGGCGAGTACGCCGACTCTTTACCACGCGTAGGACGTCTCCTCACGGCTTACAGGTCCCCCCCTAAGAAAACTCTAAACATACCTGGTCCACAATAGATGGTCCTTGTCTGTCCCCGCGGTGATCTGGATGAGTAAGGGAGTCCCTCCGAGAAATCTCGGGGGCGCCCAGAGGAGTCCCGTCCTCAGCAGGTCCCGCAGCCGGACAGAGAGGGTCCCATCTGGGTCGCCAAATTGACGTGCGGAAACAAACCTTACAACTCGCAGAGAGTTATAAAGCAGGTATGTTTATTGCGGTGCCGGGTGCAAGGGGGATCGCTCCTCCAAACTTGCACACCCTTAGGCTAAACCCGTAGTTATTTATAAGGTAAATCATACATATGCAAACTATGGGATGGGCTAATACAATTAGTTCTAACAATAGGTGTGACTATGTTAATTATTTCCAGAGCCTCATTATAATAAGTCTCATCCTTCAGGCATGTGCGTATCTTCTCCTGGTGTTTTTCTTTGGGGGGGCGTCTTAGGGAGTAAGCTCCACGATCACTGAACCGATTCGATTGTTTTGCTGATAGAGGCCGTAAAAGTCTCTTGCTATCTTCCTGTAATCGATCAGGATGTTCCGCTCGTCCTCTGCGTGGTCTGGCAGGGGTCGTAAAGTCTCTGGTTATCTTCTCCTGTTATCAGTCAGGATGTTCCCATTTGCTTGCGAAGTGTTCCTTCGAGGCTGAGGCCCGCCTCCGCTAATTGGGAAATTCTTTGTTTTCTTTCCTCCCCTCCAAGGTTGAGATATACGTCCCTGTCATGGTTAATCCCTCTGTTTTCTGTTTCAGCTGACAGCCGTTCGGATACCCTAGGGAAGCTGTTTTATGGTGTCCCTAACCTGCATCCATTCGCAAGGCAGGAAATGAAATCCCCCGAGATGAAAGGCTACGGTGTCGGGGGAACGTGGGGAAAGTGTGTTCTGGGTGTTTTTTGAGTCGGTCGGTTGGATGTTTTTAGTAGCAGACACACAGAAACTTCGTAACTTTCAAAAAGACTCCCTCGCGTAACTTAATTTAGAAAATGGGGTTTTCAAAAGCCCGTGGAAACATTCAGGACTCCTGTAGCGATTCCCCCTGCTCTTGTGTCCTTTTGTGACGTCCTGTTGGTAGCACGGGTACGGGCACCGCAGGAACGCAGTGACCAAGGGGTCACAGCCGAGACGTAGCGGCGCTCTCTGCGTGCGCCTCCCCGGGAGACGTCTGTCTCCCCTGAAACAATCTGGTGACCGCAGAAGGGCAGCTCGAGGAAGTCACAGCAACCTCTTAGGCCCAGCAAAAGCCAGAAAAGCGACAGCGGTGCAAACGCTGTGTATTGTGAAGCTTTTTGCCTGTTTTGTTTGGTGACCTTTGGGTCAATTAAACTGCATTTTATTTTTTGGTGGGTTTTCTCCTGTCTTGCTTTTAGAGCAAGGCTGATATTTTTGCGTGATTCTCTCGCCCGATTTTCAGTCTTCAGCTTCTTCTCAGGTGGCACTGCGATTTTCAAAGAAAAGCTCTTCCTTTCGGTTCAGTTCAGTTGCTGTCGTTCGGTTCTTAAATGGTAGCAACGTTTAGTATTCTATATTAGATAGTTTATGACCACAGACAGTAATGGGACATACATGGATAGACGTGAAATGTAAGTTGTCAAAATATTTATTGCCTTACAATTCTCGGAGGTAGGGGTGTGTTTCCTGGGGTTTCAAAATCTATTTCACTAAAAAGGTTTGTAACAAATCCTGCAAAGTGTTCAGCCCGTACCGGGCGACCTGGCTGTCGTCAGCCTCTGCGTACAAGGAGTGGTGGGCCATTAGCCGAATGTGTGTTAACCGACACGCGTGGAGCAATTCCGCATCCGTCTGCTTCTGTGGCAAAGCGGGTGCCCGCTCCCGTCCTACGGACACGTTCCACAGAGGGGGGAGGCACAATTAGTTTTCCTGAATCCGGGATGTTCGTTTTGAGTTCGTTTTGTGATGCGTCTCCTCATAATTTGAGGCATGGGTAGCGTGTGAATTCCTAGTTAAAATTCTCACAGTTAAAAAGGCAAAACTTCTCCCGAGAAAAAAAATTTCAAATTTGATTGCATAATGAAACGAGGCCTGTTTTTCTGCACAGAAACGATTTGTGGAAATCGTCCTGAATTATAAGCGTGTATACACAGACGTGTACACTCCAAGTTGGCAGAAATGTAAAGCATGCTTTAAGGTGAAAGATGGCTGTAACCGTGATGAAAACTTTAAGGTTCGTACTAGATGCTTTTAAAGTCGGATTTTTCACAGGCAGGAAGATAGAATCTAGGAGCACCGCAGGCGCAGCGGCAATTTTAGAGCTGAGTGGTGCCGGATATTATCCATTTACAGACAGAATTCTCGGTACTGTATTAGATTTACATCGAATTTCTGTCAAATGAGCCACCTAGCCTTCCTGTATAGTATATTTTGGTGCCCCGATATTACTTGGCGTATTTCATAAGTATACCTTTTATGGCCGTTTCTCGTGCTTTTCCGAGAGAGCTGCTTTACTTTTTCATAGTTGCACGGTTTTTGAATGCCTCTTCTGCCTTTCAGATCTTCTCTTTCTCCTACGCCTTAAATACTCGTACAAGAACAAGCAGAAAATGTTATGTGCAGCTGTAACGTGCTTTGGGGTTTTTTTTGGTAGGATGAAATGGAAATACTGGGACTGGCGATCCAGAAGTCTGAAGAAGCCACCGTAAAGGACCGTCCCAGTGACTACCGTCGAGTTAGGATTATTAAAAGCACCAAAGCGACACGCTCGTAGAGATGGGGACTACCTCTGGACACGTGTTAATCCCGGTCAGGTGTCCTCGGGATACAGATGGTCTGCGCTTCCTGCTCTGACAAGACAGAAGCGATGAGCTTCAGGATGAGCTCCTGAAGACAAGAAAGAGGCCAGGTGCCGGGGTTCTTGTCTCTTTGTTTGTTTGTTTGTTTGTTTGTTTGTTTTGGGCGGGGGGTGGCGGGCGGGCGTGTGGCTTCCAAAACAGAGTGCGCGGATGACTGCAGGTGGCAGCCTGCAGAGCTCTTCTGCTGCCTGACCTCGCCTTTTCTTTGTCACTCCTCTTTCATGGCATCTGCGCTGAAAGCCGGGGCGGTCAACGAAGAGACGTGGACAAAACGGGACGAACCGGCGCCGCTTCTGCCTGTTTTCCAGGCTTTGCCACAAACCAAGGAGCATCATCAGCCTCGTCACTGGTGGCGGCGAGTCCTGAGGTGGCTTAGGTGAGTCGAGCCTTCCAGGAACGTCCGTTGTCCGTAGCCTACGGCGTGTCATTTGGACGTCAGTCGGAAGGAGGTTTCCCTTTCTGAAAGGGAACCGGTTTCTCGTGCCAAGCGGTTGCCTCTCCTGAAGTTCCCACGAGAGGGGATCCTCGGAGACGATGCGCTGGGCAGCAGAAGTCATCAGCGAGGAGACGTCGCGCGCTCTATTAAATAGGGACAAAAAGAAAGACGATGTCCTTCCAAAGGCCCGAGCGCGGCACCTCTTCCGACGGCCGATGGCATGGCCGGCCTTTGGGCTCTGGGTCCCCCGTAACAGCGGGGACACGGCCAAACCCTGTTCCTCTGCGTGTTCGGCACAGCCAAAAGCCTTGGCCGGTCCGCCGGTCGTTTTCGGTAGCCTGGTGGATCGCGGCACCGGGGATTGGATTTCCCCCCGCCAAAAGTACAGCCGTTTGGGGAATCTCTTACCTTCCTGGTTTTTTCTATCGTAAAGGAGACTTTAAAAAAAGGGTTAAAGTCGTATAACGTGCAAACTGACTTGCAGGCTTTAAACGGCAACCGTCCACCGGCTGTAGCCTACAGCGTCTTAGGCGTCCCTAAGCGGCGAGGTATTTGTTCCAAATCTTTGAAAAGAGAGGCGACTGAAGGTAACGGGTTGGGTTTTTGGTTGGGTTTTTTTTCTAGTTTTTTTGTTTTTTGTTTTTCCCCCCCCTTTTCTTTAGGCGGAGCGCTCTGAAGAACCTGATTTCTGCCTGGCTTTCAGCGTCGCGTTTCCCCGGCAGTGCGGTAGCATCTCTCTCGGGCAGTGCCGCCGGCCAGATGTCCCTCCTCCTTGGGTAGGAGAGAAAGCAGCCCCCGGTCAAATGACAACTGCGCGTTCTGGAGACGGAGAGCGCAACGGTGGGGGTTCGGAGCTGTGCCAGTTGAATTAGCGCCGAAGAAAAAGTCCGAGGCTTTTCTAGCGTGAGTATTTTTCTTGGCCGTATCTAAACGCGCGCAGAGCTTTCCAGCGGCAGGGAAAGGGAAGGGAGGAGGCGCTTCCCCCCAGCGGGCGGAGGGTTTGTTCCGCTGTTAGGCTGAGAAGGTGTTGCAAGTGGCACGGGTCAGTCTGAATAGGGACCTGAAGCGTCGGGATGGCTCCGGCTTTGGCAGGCCGTGCCGTCTTTGGAGCGGAGCTGTTTCCCCGCAATCCTCCTGTAGCTCAGCTCCTGTCCTGTCCCTCGGCCGGAGGGAATTCCTCTACTGTCTTCGGTGCTCTTTCGTTTGATGATGCTGATCTCCGGTTGGGGTTTGCTGTTTGTTTTGCAGGTGCCTCGTTGTCCGCGTCTCGTGCTGCTCGACAGATGCCCCGGCCCGGGTTTGCAGCCGGTGGTGGAGCCGCCTGAGGGGAAGGGGCCAGCCCTGGGTCTGGTCGTTCGGTGCATTTTTTGGGGCGAATTAAAAAAACCGGTGGGGGGGGGGGTGGGGGTGGTGGTGTGATGATGTCATTTGGGGCAGCCGGATGTCAGCGGGGGAGCGACGGTGCGGCGGAGGAGCAGGTGAGTGGGGGTTAAGTGGGGTTCCCCCCACAAGAGGGTGGGTCACGGCCCCCAAACGCCTGAAAACTTGGTGCGGGGCAGGTGGTTGGGGTTTTGGGCGGTGGTGTTTAA
>NW_027415130.1:0-76389 GCF_964106895.1 Numenius arquata
TGCAGGCCCCTACGGAACCCTACAGGTCCATACAGAACCCCACAGGGCCCTACGGAACTTTACCAGCCACTACGGAACTCTACGGGCCCCTACGGAACCCTGCAGAACCCTCCGGAACCTTACAGAATCCCACAGACTCCTACAGACTTCTGCGGGCACTTACACAACCCTACAGGTCCCTACGGAAATCTACGGGACTCTATGGGCCCCTAGGGAACCCTACAGATTTCGACGGAACCCTACGAGCCCCTCTGGAACCCTACAGAATACTCCAGGACCCGACAGCACTCTACAAGACCCTTAGCAACACAACGGAACCTCACTAAAACCCTATGGGCTCCTACAGAACACTGCAGGTGCCTACGGAAACCTACAGACCCCTACAGAATACTACCAGCCACTACAGAAAAATATGGCCCCTACGGAACTCTACGGAACCTGGCAGAAACACTGTGCGCCCCTACAGGCCCTTGCGGGCACTTGCAGAACTCTGCAGGAACCCACGGAACTTTATGGAACCCTACCAGCCCCTACGGAAGCCTAAAGACCCTTGCAGGCAGTTACGGAACGGTACAGGGCCCTAGGGAACTTTACCAGCCACTACGGAACTCTACGGGCCCCTACGGAACCCTGCAGAACCCTCCAGAACCTTACAGAATCCCACGGATTCCTACAGACTCCTGCGGGCACTTACTCAACCCTAGAGGACCCTACGGAACACTACTGGCTCCTGCGGTACTCCACAGGCCTCTAGGGAACCTACGAAGCTCTACGGAACCCTATGGATCCTTACGGAACAGTACGGGCCCCTTCAGACCTCTGCGGGCGCTTATGGAAACCTACAGGACCCTACCGAAACTGTACGAGACTCTACAGGCCCCTAGGGAACACCACAGGCCCCTACGGAACCCTACACAACCCTCCGGAAACATATGGCACCCTACCAGCTCCTACCAACCCCTGCGGGCACTTACATAACTCTACAGGCCCCTACGGAAATCTACGGGACTCTACGGGCCCCTAGGGAACCCTTCAGATTTCGACGGAACCCTACCAGCCCCTCTGGAACCCTACAGAATACTCCAGGACCCGACAGCACTCTACAAGACCCTTAGCAACACAACAGAACCTCACTAAAACCCTATGGGCTCCTACAGAACACTGCAGGTGCCTACGGAACCCTACAGACCCCTACGGAACCCTACAGACACCTGCGGGCACTTACGGAACCCTGCAGGCCCCTACGGAACCCTACAGGTCCATACAGAACCCCACAGGGCCCTACGGAACTTTACCAGCCACTACGGAACTCTACGGGCCCCTACGGAACCCTGCAGAACCCTCCGGAACCTTACAGAATCCCACAGACTCCTACAGACTTCTGCGGGCACTTACACAACCCTACAGGTCCCTACGGAAATCTACGGGACTCTATGGGCCCCTAGGGAACCCTACAGATTTCGACGGAACCCTACGAGCCCCTCTGGAACCCTACAGAATACTCCAGGACCCGACAGCACTCTACAAGACCCTTAGCAACACAACGGAACCTCACTAAAACCCTATGGGCTCCTACAGAACACTGCAGGTGCCTACGGAAACCTACAGACCCCTACAGAATACTACCAGCCACTACAGAAAAATATGGCCCCTACGGAACTCTACGGAACCTGGCAGAAACACTGTGCGCCCCTACAGGCCCTTGCGGGCACTTGCAGAACTCTGCAGGAACCCACGGAACTTTATGGAACCCTACCAGCCCCTACGGAAGCCTAAAGACCCTTGCAGGCAGTTACGGAACGGTACAGGGCCCTAGGGAACTTTACCAGCCACTACGGAACTCTACGGGCCCCTACGGAACCCTGCAGAACCCTCCAGAACCTTACAGAATCCCACGGATTCCTACAGACTCCTGCGGGCACTTACTCAACCCTAGAGGACCCTACGGAACACTACTGGCTCCTGCGGTACTCCACAGGCCTCTAGGGAACCTACGAAGCTCTACGGAACCCTATGGATCCTTACGGAACAGTACGGGCCCCTTCAGACCTCTGCGGGCGCTTATGGAAACCTACAGGACCCTACCGAAACTGTACGAGACTCTACAGGCCCCTAGGGAACACCACAGGCCCCTACGGAACCCTACACAACCCTCCGGAAACATATGGCACCCTACCAGCTCCTACCAACCCCTGCGGGCACTTACATAACTCTACAGGCCCCTACGGAAATCTACGGGACTCTACGGGCCCCTAGGGAACCCTTCAGATTTCGACGGAACCCTACCAGCCCCTCTGGAACCCTACAGAATACTCCAGGACCCGACAGCACTCTACAAGACCCTTAGCAACACAACAGAACCTCACTAAAACCCTATGGGCTCCTACAGAACACTGCAGGTGCCTACGGAACCCTACAGACCCCTACGGAACCCTACAGACACCTGCGGGCACTTACGGAACCCTGCAGGCCCCTACGGAACCCTACAGGTCCATACAGAACCCCACAGGGCCCTACGGAACTTTACCAGCCACTACGGAACTCTACGGGCCCCTACGGAACCCTGCAGAACCCTCCGGAACCTTACAGAATCCCACAGACTCCTACAGACTTCTGCGGGCACTTACACAACCCTACAGGTCCCTACGGAAATCTACGGGACTCTATGGGCCCCTAGGGAACCCTACAGATTTCGACGGAACCCTACGAGCCCCTCTGGAACCCTACAGAATACTCCAGGACCCGACAGCACTCTACAAGACCCTTAGCAACACAACGGAACCTCACTAAAACCCTATGGGCTCCTACAGAACACTGCAGGTGCCTACGGAAACCTACAGACCCCTACAGAATACTACCAGCCACTACAGAAAAATATGGCCCCTACGGAACTCTACGGAACCTGGCAGAAACACTGTGCGCCCCTACAGGCCCTTGCGGGCACTTGCAGAACTCTGCAGGAACCCACGGAACTTTATGGAACCCTACCAGCCCCTACGGAAGCCTAAAGACCCTTGCAGGCAGTTACGGAACGGTACAGGGCCCTAGGGAACTTTACCAGCCACTACGGAACTCTACGGGCCCCTACGGAACCCTGCAGAACCCTCCAGAACCTTACAGAATCCCACGGATTCCTACAGACTCCTGCGGGCACTTACTCAACCCTAGAGGACCCTACGGAACACTACTGGCTCCTGCGGTACTCCACAGGCCTCTAGGGAACCTACGAAGCTCTACGGAACCCTATGGATCCTTATGGAACAGTACGGGCCCCTTCAGACCTCTGCGGGCGCTTATGGAAACCTACAGGACCCTACCGAAACTGTACGAGACTCTACAGGCCCCTAGGGAACACCACAGGCCCCTACGGAACCCTACACAACCCTCCGGAAACATATGGCACCCTACCAGCTCCTACCAACCCCTGCGGGCACTTACATAACTCTACAGGCCCCTACGGAAATCTACGGGACTCTACGGGCCCCTAGGGAACCCTTCAGATTTCGACGGAACCCTACCAGCCCCTCTGGAACCCTACAGAATACTCCAGGACCCGACAGCACTCTACAAGACCCTTAGCAACACAACGGAACCTCACTAAAACCCTATGGGCTCCTACAGAACACTGCAGGTGCCTACGGAACCCTACAGACCCCTACGGAACCCTACAGACACCTGCGGGCACTTATGGAACCCTGCAGGCCCCTACGGAACCCTACAGGTCCCTACAGAACCCCACAGGGCCCTACGGAACTTTACCAGCCACTACGGAACTCTACGGGTCCCTACGGAACCCTGCAGAACCCTCCAGAACCTTACAGAATCCCACAGACTCCTACCAACCCCTGCGGGCACTTACACAACCCTACAGGTCCCTACGGAAATCTACGGGACTCTATGGGCCCCTAGGGAACCCTTCAGATTTCGATGGAACCCTATGAGGCCCTCTGGAACCCTACAGAATACTCCAGGACCCGACAGCACTCTACAAGACCCTTAGCAACACAACGGAACCTCACTAAAACCCTATGGGCTCCTACAGAACACTGCAGGTGCCTACGGCACCCTACAGACCCCTACGGAACCCTACAGACACCTGCGGGCACTTACGGAACCCTGCAGGCCCCTACGGAACCCTACAGGTCCATACAGAACCCCACAGGGCCCTACGGAACTTTACCAGCCACTACGGAACTCTACGGGTCCCTACGGAACCCTGCAGAACCCTCCGGAACCTTACAGAATCCCACAGACTCCTACAGACTTCTGCGGGCACTTACACAACCCTACAGGTCCCTACGGAAATCTACGGGACTCTATGGGCCCCTAGGGAACCCTTCAGATTTCGACGGAACCCTACGAGCCCCTCTGGAACCCTACAGAATACTCCAGGACCCGACAGCACTCTACAAGACCCTTAGCAACACAACGGAACCTCACTAAAACCCTATGGGCTCCTACAGAACACTGCAGGTGCCTACGGAAACCTACAGACCCCTACAGAATACTACCAGCCACTACAGAAAAATATGGCCCCTACGGAACTCTACGGAACCTGGCAGAAACACTGTGCGCCCCTACAGGCCCTTGCGGGCACTTGCAGAACTCTGCAGGAACCCACGGAACTTTATGGAACCCTACCAGCCCCTACGGAAGCCTAAAGACCCTTGCAGGCAGTTACGGAACGGTACAGGGCCCTAGGGAACTTTACCAGCCACTACGGAACTCTACGGGCCCCTACGGAACCCTGCAGAACCCTCCAGAACCTTACAGAATCCCACGGATTCCTACAGACTCCTGCGGGCACTTACTCAACCCTAGAGGACCCTACGGAACACTACTGGCTCCTGCGGTACTCCACAGGCCTCTAGGGAACCTACGAAGCTCTACGGAACCCTATGGATCCTTACGGAACAGTACGGGCCCCTTCAGACCTCTGCGGGCGCTTATGGAAACCTACAGGACCCTACCGAAACTGTACGAGACTCTACAGGCCCCTAGGGAACACCACAGGCCCCTACGGAACCCTACACAACCCTCCGGAAACATATGGCACCCTACCAGCTCCTACCAACCCCTGCGGGCACTTACATAACTCTACAGGCCCCTACGGAAATCTACGGGACTCTACGGGCCCCTAGGGAACCCTTCAGATTTCGACGGAACCCTACCAGCCCCTCTGGAACCCTACAGAATACTCCAGGACCCGACAGCACTCTACAAGACCCTTAGCAACACAACAGAACCTCACTAAAACCCTATGGGCTCCTACAGAACACTGCAGGTGCCTACGGAACCCTACAGACCCCTACGGAACCCTACAGACACCTGCGGGCACTTACGGAACCCTGCAGGCCCCTACGGAACCCTACAGGTCCATACAGAACCCCACAGGGCCCTACGGAACTTTACCAGCCACTACGGAACTCTACGGGCCCCTACGGAACCCTGCAGAACCCTCCGGAACCTTACAGAATCCCACAGACTCCTACAGACTTCTGCGGGCACTTACACAACCCTACAGGTCCCTACGGAAATCTACGGGACTCTATGGGCCCCTAGGGAACCCTACAGATTTCGACGGAACCCTACGAGCCCCTCTGGAACCCTACAGAATACTCCAGGACCCGACAGCACTCTACAAGACCCTTAGCAACACAACGGAACCTCACTAAAACCCTATGGGCTCCTACAGAACACTGCAGGTGCCTACGGAAACCTACAGACCCCTACAGAATACTACCAGCCACTACAGAAAAATATGGCCCCTACGGAACTCTACGGAACCTGGCAGAAACACTGTGCGCCCCTACAGGCCCTTGCGGGCACTTGCAGAACTCTGCAGGAACCCACGGAACTTTATGGAACCCTACCAGCCCCTACGGAAGCCTAAAGACCCTTGCAGGCAGTTACGGAACGGTACAGGGCCCTAGGGAACTTTACCAGCCACTACGGAACTCTACGGGCCCCTACGGAACCCTGCAGAACCCTCCAGAACCTTACAGAATCCCACGGATTCCTACAGACTCCTGCGGGCACTTACTCAACCCTAGAGGACCCTACGGAACACTACTGGCTCCTGCGGTACTCCACAGGCCTCTAGGGAACCTACGAAGCTCTACGGAACCCTATGGATCCTTACGGAACAGTACGGGCCCCTTCAGACCTCTGCGGGCGCTTATGGAAACCTACAGGACCCTACCGAAACTGTACGAGACTCTACAGGCCCCTAGGGAACACCACAGGCCCCTACGGAACCCTACACAACCCTCCGGAAACATATGGCACCCTACCAGCTCCTACCAACCCCTGCGGGCACTTACATAACTCTACAGGCCCCTACGGAAATCTACGGGACTCTACGGGCCCCTAGGGAACCCTTCAGATTTCGACGGAACCCTACCAGCCCCTCTGGAACCCTACAGAATACTCCAGGACCCGACAGCACTCTACAAGACCCTTAGCAACACAACGGAACCTCACTAAAACCCTATGGGCTCCTACAGAACACTGCAGGTGCCTACGGAACCCTACAGACCCCTACGGAACCCTACAGACACCTGCGGGCACTTACGGAACCCTGCAGGCCCCTACGGAACCCTACAGGTCCATACAGAACCCCACAGGGCCCTACGGAACTTTACCAGCCACTACGGAACTCTACGGGCCCCTACGGAACCCTGCAGAACCCTCCGGAACCTTACAGAATCCCACAGACTCCTACAGACTTCTGCGGGCACTTACACAACCCTACAGGTCCCTACGGAAATCTACGGGACTCTATGGGCCCCTAGGGAACCCTACAGATTTCGACGGAACCCTACGAGCCCCTCTGGAACCCTACAGAATACTCCAGGACCCGACAGCACTCTACAAGACCCTTAGCAACACAACGGAACCTCACTAAAACCCTATGGGCTCCTACAGAACACTGCAGGTGCCTACGGAAACCTACAGACCCCTACAGAATACTACCAGCCACTACAGAAAAATATGGCCCCTACGGAACTCTACGGAACCTGGCAGAAACACTGTGCGCCCCTACAGGCCCTTGCGGGCACTTGCAGAACTCTGCAGGAACCCACGGAACTTTATGGAACCCTACCAGCCCCTACGGAAGCCTAAAGACCCTTGCAGGCAGTTACGGAACGGTACAGGGCCCTAGGGAACTTTACCAGCCACTACGGAACTCTACGGGCCCCTACGGAACCCTGCAGAACCCTCCAGAACCTTACAGAATCCCACGGATTCCTACAGACTCCTGCGGGCACTTACTCAACCCTAGAGGACCCTACGGAACACTACTGGCTCCTGCGGTACTCCACAGGCCTCTAGGGAACCTACGAAGCTCTACGGAACCCTATGGATCCTTACGGAACAGTACGGGCCCCTTCAGACCTCTGCGGGCGCTTATGGAAACCTACAGGACCCTACCGAAACTGTACGAGACTCTACAGGCCCCTAGGGAACACCACAGGCCCCTACGGAACCCTACACAACCCTCCGGAAACATATGGCACCCTACCAGCTCCTACCAACCCCTGCGGGCACTTACATAACTCTACAGGCCCCTACGGAAATCTACGGGACTCTACGGGCCCCTAGGGAACCCTTCAGATTTCGACGGAACCCTACCAGCCCCTCTGGAACCCTACAGAATACTCCAGGACCCGACAGCACTCTACAAGACCCTTAGCAACACAACGGAACCTCACTAAAACCCTATGGGCTCCTACAGAACACTGCAGGTGCCTACGGAACCCTACAGACCCCTACGGAACCCTACAGACACCTGCGGGCACTTACGGAACCCTGCAGGCCCCTACGGAACCCTACAGGTCCATACAGAACCCCACAGGGCCCTACGGAACTTTACCAGCCACTACGGAACTCTACGGGCCCCTACGGAACCCTGCAGAACCCTCCGGAACCTTACAGAATCCCACAGACTCCTACAGACTTCTGCGGGCACTTACACAACCCTACAGGTCCCTACGGAAATCTACGGGACTCTATGGGCCCCTAGGGAACCCTACAGATTTCGACGGAACCCTACCAGCCCCTCTGGAACCCTACAGAATACTCCAGGACCCGACAGCACTCTACAAGACCCTTAGCAACACAACGGAACCTCACTAAAACCCTATGGGCTCCTACAGAACACTGCAGGTGCCTACGGAAACCTACAGACCCCTACAGAATACTACCAGCCACTACAGAAAAATATGGCCCCTACGGAACTCTACGGAACCTGGCAGAAACACTGTGCGCCCCTACAGGCCCTTGCGGGCACTTGCAGAACTCTGCAGGAACCCACGGAACTTTATGGAACCCTACCAGCCCCTACGGAAGCCTAAAGACCCTTGCAGGCAGTTACGGAACGGTACAGGGCCCTAGGGAACTTTACCAGCCACTACGGAACTCTACGGGCCCCTACGGAACCCTGCAGAACCCTCCAGAACCTTACAGAATCCCACGGATTCCTACAGACTCCTGCGGGCACTTACTCAACCCTAGAGGACCCTACGGAACACTACTGGCTCCTGCGGTACTCCACAGGCCTCTAGGGAACCTACGAAGCTCTACGGAACCCTATGGATCCTTATGGAACAGTACGGGCCCCTTCAGACCTCTGCGGGCGCTTATGGAAACCTACAGGACCCTACCGAAACTGTACGAGACTCTACAGGCCCCTAGGGAACACCACAGGCCCCTACGGAACCCTACACAACCCTCCGGAAACATATGGCACCCTACCAGCTCCTACCAACCCCTGCGGGCACTTACATAACTCTACAGGCCCCTACGGAAATCTACGGGACTCTACGGGCCCCTAGGGAACCCTTCAGATTTCGACGGAACCCTACCAGCCCCTCTGGAACCCTACAGAATACTCCAGGACCCGACAGCACTCTACAAGACCCTTAGCAACACAACAGAACCTCACTAAAACCCTATGGGCTCCTACAGAACACTGCAGGTGCCTACGGAACCCTACAGACCCCTACGGAACCCTACAGACACCTGCGGGCACTTATGGAACCCTGCAGGCCCCTACGGAACCCTACAGGTCCATACAGAACCCCACAGGGCCCTACGGAACTTTACCAGCCACTACGGAACTCTACGGGTCCCTACGGAACCCTGCAGAACCCTCCAGAACCTTACAGAATCCCACAGACTCCTACCAACCCCTGCGGGCACTTACACAACCCTACAGGTCCCTACGGAAATCTACGGGACTCTATGGGCCCCTAGGGAACCCTTCAGATTTCGATGGAACCCTATGAGGCCCTCTGGAACCCTACAGAATACTCCAGGACCCGACAGCACTCTACAAGACCCTTAGCAACACAACGGAACCTCACTAAAACCCTATGGGCTCCTACAGAACACTGCAGGTGCCTACGGCACCCTACAGACCCCTACGGAACCCTACAGACACCTGCGGGCACTTACGGAACCCTGCAGGCCCCTACGGAACCCTACAGGTCCATACAGAACCCCACAGGGCCCTACGGAACTTTACCAGCCACTACGGAACTCTACGGGCCCCTACGGAACCCTGCAGAACCCTCCGGAACCTTACAGAATCCCACAGACTCCTACAGACTTCTGCGGGCACTTACACAACCCTACAGGTCCCTACGGAAATCTACGGGACTCTATGGGCCCCTAGGGAACCCTACAGATTTCGACGGAACCCTACGAGCCCCTCTGGAACCCTACAGAATACTCCAGAACCCGACAGCACTCTACAAGACCCTTAGCAACACAACGGAACCTCACTAAAACCCTATGGGCTCCTACAGAACACTGCAGGTGCCTACGGAAACCTACAGACCCCTACAGAATACTACCAGCCACTACAGAAAAATATGGCCCCTACGGAACTCTACGGAACCTGGCAGAAACACTGTGCGCCCCTACAGGCCCTTGCGGGCACTTGCAGAACTCTGCAGGAACCCACGGAACTTTATGGAACCCTACCAGCCCCTACGGAAGCCTAAAGACCCTTGCAGGCAGTTACGGAACGGTACAGGGCCCTAGGGAACTTTACCAGCCACTACGGAACTCTACGGGCCCCTACGGAACCCTGCAGAACCCTCCAGAACCTTACAGAATCCCACGGA
This sequence comes from Numenius arquata, assembly GCF_964106895.1. Taxonomy (NCBI): domain Eukaryota; kingdom Metazoa; phylum Chordata; class Aves; order Charadriiformes; family Scolopacidae; genus Numenius; species Numenius arquata. Next base: position 10,134 of record NW_027415130.1, read on the forward strand.
TTCCTACAGACTCCTGCGGGCACTTACTCAACCCTAGAGGACCCTACGGAACACTACTGGCTCCTGCGGTACTCCACAGGCCTCTAGGGAACCTACGAAGCTCTACGGAACCCTATGGATCCTTACGGAACAGTACGGGCCCCTTCAGACCTCTGCGGGCGCTTATGGAAAACTACAGGACCCTACCGAAACTGTACGAGACTCTACAGGCCCCTAGGGAACACCACAGGCCCCTACGGAACCCTACACAACCCTCCGGAAACATATGGCACCCTACAAGCTCCTACCAACCCCTGCGGGCACTTACATAACTCTACAGGCCCCTACGGAAATCTACGGGACTCTACAGGCCCCTAGGGAACCCTTCAGATTTCGACGGAACCCTACGAGCCCCTCCTGAACCCTACAGAATACTCCAGAACCCGACAGCACTCTACAAGACCCTTAGCAACACAACAGAACCTCACTAAAACCCTATGGGCTCCTACAGAACACTGCAGGTGCCTACGGAACCCTACAGACCCCTACGGAACCCTACAGACACCTGCGGGCACTTATGGAACCCTGCAGGCCCCTACGGAACCCTACAGGTCCATACAGAACCCCACAGGGCCCTACGGAACTTTACCAGCCACTACGGAACTCTACGGGTCCCTACGGAACCCTGCAGAACCCTCCAGAACCTTACAGAATCCCACAGACTCCTACCAACCCCTGCGGGCACTTACACAACCCTACAGGTCCCTACGGAAATCTACGGGACTCTATGGGCCCCTAGGGAACCCTTCAGATTTCGATGGAACCCTATGAGGCCCTCTGGAACCCTACAGAATACTCCAGGACCCGACAGCACTCTACAAGACCCTTAGCAACACAACGGAACCTCACTAAAACCCTATGGGCTCCTACAGAACACTGCAGGTGCCTACGGAACCCTACAGACCCCTACGGAACCCTACAGACACCTGCGGGCACTTACGGAACCCTGCAGGCCCCTACGGAACCCTACAGGTCCATACAGAACCCCACAGGGCCCTACGGAACTTTACCAGCCACTACGGAACTCTACGGGCCCCTACGGAACCCTGCAGAACCCTCCGGAACCTTACAGAATCCCACAGACTCCTACAGACTTCTGCGGGCACTTACACAACCCTACAGGTCCCTACGGAAATCTACGGGACTCTATGGGCCCCTAGGGAACCCTACAGATTTCGACGGAACCCTACGAGCCCCTCTGGAACCCTACAGAATACTCCAGGACCCGACAGCACTCTACAAGACCCTTAGCAACACAACGGAACCTCACTAAAACCCTATGGGCTCCTACAGAACACTGCAGGTGCCTACGGAAACCTACAGACCCCTACAGAATACTACCAGCCACTACAGAAAAATATGGCCCCTACGGAACTCTACGGAACCTGGCAGAAACACTGTGCGCCCCTACAGGCCCTTGCGGGCACTTGCAGAACTCTGCAGGAACCCACGGAACTTTATGGAACCCTACCAGCCCCTACGGAAGCCTAAAGACCCTTGCAGGCAGTTACGGAACGGTACAGGGCCCTAGGGAACTTTACCAGCCACTACGGAACTCTAGGGGCCCCTACGGAACCCTGCAGAACCCTCCAGAACCTTACAGAATCCCACGGATTCCTACAGACTCCTGCGGGCACTTACTCAACCCTAGAGGACCCTACGGAACACTACTGGCTCCTGCGGTACTCCACAGGCCTCTAGGGAACCTACGAAGCTCTACGGAACCCTATGGATCCTTACGGAACAGTACGGGCCCCTTCAGACCTCTGCGGGCGCTTATGGAAACCTACAGGACCCTACCGAAACTGTACGAGACTCTACAGGCCCCTAGGGAACACCACAGGCCCCTACGGAACCCTACACAACCCTCCGGAAACATATGGCACCCTACCAGCTCCTACCAACCCCTGCGGGCACTTACATAACTCTACAGGCCCCTACGGAAATCTACGGGACTCTACGGGCCCCTAGGGAACCCTTCAGATTTCGACGGAACCCTACCAGCCCCTCTGGAACCCTACAGAATACTCCAGGACCCGACAGCACTCTACAAGACCCTTAGCAACACAACGGAACCTCACTAAAACCCTATGGGCTCCTACAGAACACTGCAGGTGCCTACGGAACCCTACAGACCCCTACGGAACCCTACAGACACCTGCGGGCACTTACGGAACCCTGCAGGCCCCTACGGAACCCTACAGGTCCATACAGAACCCCACAGGGCCCTACGGAACTTTACCAGCCACTACGGAACTCTACGGGCCCCTACGGAACCCTGCAGAACCCTCCGGAACCTTACAGAATCCCACAGACTCCTACAGACTTCTGCGGGCACTTACACAACCCTACAGGTCCCTACGGAAATCTACGGGACTCTATGGGCCCCTAGGGAACCCTACAGATTTCGACGGAACCCTACGAGCCCCTCTGGAACCCTACAGAATACTCCAGGACCCGACAGCACTCTACAAGACCCTTAGCAACACAACGGAACCTCACTAAAACCCTATGGGCTCCTACAGAACACTGCAGGTGCCTACGGAAACCTACAGACCCCTACAGAATACTACCAGCCACTACAGAAAAATATGGCCCCTACGGAACTCTACGGAACCTGGCAGAAACACTGTGCGCCCCTACAGGCCCTTGCGGGCACTTGCAGAACTCTGCAGGAACCCACGGAACTTTATGGAACCCTACCAGCCCCTACGGAAGCCTAAAGACCCTTGCAGGCAGTTACGGAACGGTACAGGGCCCTAGGGAACTTTACCAGCCACTACGGAACTCTACGGGCCCCTACGGAACCCTGCAGAACCCTCCAGAACCTTACAGAATCCCACGGATTCCTACAGACTCCTGCGGGCACTTACTCAACCCTAGAGGACCCTACGGAACACTACTGGCTCCTGCGGTACTCCACAGGCCTCTAGGGAACCTACGAAGCTCTACGGAACCCTATGGATCCTTATGGAACAGTACGGGCCCCTTCAGACCTCTGCGGGCGCTTATGGAAACCTACAGGACCCTACCGAAACTGTACGAGACTCTACAGGCCCCTAGGGAACACCACAGGCCCCTACGGAACCCTACACAACCCTCCGGAAACATATGGCACCCTACCAGCTCCTACCAACCCCTGCGGGCACTTACATAACTCTACAGGCCCCTACGGAAATCTACGGGACTCTACGGGCCCCTAGGGAACCCTTCAGATTTCGACGGAACCCTACCAGCCCCTCTGGAACCCTACAGAATACTCCAGGACCCGACAGCACTCTACAAGACCCTTAGCAACACAACAGAACCTCACTAAAACCCTATGGGCTCCTACAGAACACTGCAGGTGCCTACGGAACCCTACAGACCCCTACGGAACCCTACAGACACCTGCGGGCACTTATGGAACCCTGCAGGCCCCTACGGAACCCTACAGGTCCATACAGAACCCCACAGGGCCCTACGGAACTTTACCAGCCACTACGGAACTCTACGGGTCCCTACGGAACCCTGCAGAACCCTCCAGAACCTTACAGAATCCCACAGACTCCTACCAACCCCTGCGGGCACTTACACAACCCTACAGGTCCCTACGGAAATCTACGGGACTCTATGGGCCCCTAGGGAACCCTTCAGATTTCGATGGAACCCTATGAGGCCCTCTGGAACCCTACAGAATACTCCAGGACCCGACAGCACTCTACAAGACCCTTAGCAACACAACGGAACCTCACTAAAACCCTATGGGCTCCTACAGAACACTGCAGGTGCCTACGGCACCCTACAGACCCCTACGGAACCCTACAGACACCTGCGGGCACTTACGGAACCCTGCAGGCCCCTACGGAACCCTACAGGTCCATACAGAACCCCACAGGGCCCTACGGAACTTTACCAGCCACTACGGAACTCTACGGGCCCCTACGGAACCCTGCAGAACCCTCCGGAACCTTACAGAATCCCACAGACTCCTACAGACTTCTGCGGGCACTTACACAACCCTACAGGTCCCTACGGAAATCTACGGGACTCTATGGGCCCCTAGGGAACCCTACAGATTTCGACGGAACCCTACGAGCCCCTCTGGAACCCTACAGAATACTCCAGAACCCGACAGCACTCTACAAGACCCTTAGCAACACAACGGAACCTCACTAAAACCCTATGGGCTCCTACAGAACACTGCAGGTGCCTACGGAAACCTACAGACCCCTACAGAATACTACCAGCCACTACAGAAAAATATGGCCCCTACGGAACTCTACGGAACCTGGCAGAAACACTGTGCGCCCCTACAGGCCCTTGCGGGCACTTGCAGAACTCTGCAGGAACCCACGGAACTTTATGGAACCCTACCAGCCCCTACGGAAGCCTAAAGACCCTTGCAGGCAGTTACGGAACGGTACAGGGCCCTAGGGAACTTTACCAGCCACTACGGAACTCTACGGGCCCCTACGGAACCCTGCAGAACCCTCCAGAACCTTACAGAATCCCACGGATTCCTACAGACTCCTGCGGGCACTTACTCAACCCTAGAGGACCCTACGGAACACTACTGGCTCCTGCGGTACTCCACAGGCCTCTAGGGAACCTACGAAGCTCTACGGAACCCTATGGATCCTTACGGAACAGTACGGGCCCCTTCAGACCTCTGCGGGCGCTTATGGAAAACTACAGGACCCTACCGAAACTGTACGAGACTCTACAGGCCCCTAGGGAACACCACAGGCCCCTACGGAACCCTACACAACCCTCCGGAAACATATGGCACCCTACCAGCTCCTACCAACCCCTGCGGGCACTTACATAACTCTACAGGCCCCTACGGAAATCTACGGGACTCTACGGGCCCCTAGGGAACCCTTCAGATTTCGACGGAACCCTACCAGCCCCTCTGGAACCCTACAGAATACTCCAGGACCCGACAGCACTCTACAAGACCCTTAGCAACACAACGGAACCTCACTAAAACCCTATGGGCTCCTACAGAACACTGCAGGTGCCTACGGAACCCTACAGACCCCTACGGAACCCTACAGACACCTGCGGGCACTTATGGAACCCTGCAGGCCCCTACGGAACCCTACAGGTCCATACAGAACCCCACAGGGCCCTACGGAACTTTACCAGCCACTACGGAACTCTACGGGTCCCTACGGAACCCTGCAGAACCCTCCAGAACCTTACAGAATCCCACAGACTCCTACCAACCCCTGCGGGCACTTACACAACCCTACAGGTCCCTACGGAAATCTACGGGACTCTATGGGCCCCTAGGGAACCCTTCAGATTTCGATGGAACCCTATGAGGCCCTCTGGAACCCTACAGAATACTCCAGGACCCGACAGCACTCTACAAGACCCTTAGCAACACAACGGAACCTCACTAAAACCCTATGGGCTCCTACAGAACACTGCAGGTGCCTACGGCACCCTACAGACCCCTACGGAACCCTACAGACACCTGCGGGCACTTACGGAACCCTGCAGGCCCCTACGGAACCCTACAGGTCCATACAGAACCCCACAGGGCCCTACGGAACTTTACCAGCCACTACGGAACTCTACGGGCCCCTACGGAACCCTGCAGAACCCTCCGGAACCTTACAGAATCCCACAGACTCCTACAGACTTCTGCGGGCACTTACACAACCCTACAGGTCCCTACGGAAATCTACGGGACTCTATGGGCCCCTAGGGAACCCTACAGATTTCGACGGAACCCTACGAGCCCCTCTGGAACCCTACAGAATACTCCAGGACCCGACAGCACTCTACAAGACCCTTAGCAACACAACGGAACCTCACTAAAACCCTATGGGCTCCTACAGAACACTGCAGGTGCCTACGGAAACCTACAGACCCCTACAGAATACTACCAGCCACTACAGAAAAATATGGCCCCTACGGAACTCTACGGAACCTGGCAGAAACACTGTGCGCCCCTACAGGCCCTTGCGGGCACTTGCAGAACTCTGCAGGAACCCACGGAACTTTATGGAACCCTACCAGCCCCTACGGAAGCCTAAAGACCCTTGCAGGCAGTTACGGAACGGTACAGGGCCCTAGGAAACTTTACCAGCCACTACGGAACTCTACGGGCCCCTACGGAACCCTGCAGAACCCTCCAGAACCTTACAGAATCCCACGGATTCCTACAGACTCCTGCGGGCACTTACTCAACCCTAGAGGACCCTACGGAACACTACTGGCTCCTGCGGTACTCCACAGGCCTCTAGGGAACCTACGAAGCTCTACGGAACCCTATGGATCCTTACGGAACAGTACGGGCCCCTTCAGACCTCTGCGGGCGCTTATGGAAACCTACAGGACCCTACCGAAACTGTACGAGACTCTACAGGCCCCTAGGGAACACCACAGGCCCCTACGGAACCCTACACAACCCTCCGGAAACATATGGCACCCTACCAGCTCCTACCAACCCCTGCGGGCACTTACATAACTCTACAGGCCCCTACGGAAATCTACGGGACTCTACGGGCCCCTAGGGAACCCTTCAGATTTCGACGGAACCCTACCAGCCCCTCTGGAACCCTACAGAATACTCCAGGACCCGACAGCACTCTACAAGACCCTTAGCAACACAACGGAACCTCACTAAAACCCTATGGGCTCCTACAGAACACTGCAGGTGCCTACGGAACCCTACAGACCCCTACGGAACCCTACAGACACCTGCGGGCACTTACGGAACCCTGCAGGCCCCTACGGAACCCTACAGGTCCATACAGAACCCCACAGGGCCCTACGGAACTTTACCAGCCACTACGGAACTCTACGGGCCCCTACGGAACCCTGCAGAACCCTCCGGAACCTTACAGAATCCCACAGACTCCTACAGACTTCTGCGGGCACTTACACAACCCTACAGGTCCCTACGGAAATCTACGGGACTCTATGGGCCCCTAGGGAACCCTACAGATTTCGACGGAACCCTACGAGCCCCTCTGGAACCCTACAGAATACTCCAGGACCCGACAGCACTCTACAAGACCCTTAGCAACACAACGGAACCTCACTAAAACCCTATGGGCTCCTACAGAACACTGCAGGTGCCTACGGAAACCTACAGACCCCTACAGAATACTACCAGCCACTACAGAAAAATATGGCCCCTACGGAACTCTACGGAACCTGGCAGAAACACTGTGCGCCCCTACAGGCCCTTGCGGGCACTTGCAGAACTCTGCAGGAACCCACGGAACTTTATGGAACCCTACCAGCCCCTACGGAAGCCTAAAGACCCTTGCAGGCAGTTACGGAACGGTACAGGGCCCTAGGGAACTTTACCAGCCACTACGGAACTCTACGGGCCCCTACGGAACCCTGCAGAACCCTCCAGAACCTTACAGAATCCCACGGATTCCTACAGACTCCTGCGGGCACTTACTCAACCCTAGAGGACCCTACGGAACACTACTGGCTCCTGCGGTACTCCACAGGCCTCTAGGGAACCTACGAAGCTCTACGGAACCCTATGGATCCTTATGGAACAGTACGGGCCCCTTCAGACCTCTGCGGGCGCTTATGGAAACCTACAGGACCCTACCGAAACTGTACGAGACTCTACAGGCCCCTAGGGAACACCACAGGCCCCTACGGAACCCTACACAACCCTCCGGAAACATATGGCACCCTACCAGCTCCTACCAACCCCTGCGGGCACTTACATAACTCTACAGGCCCCTACGGAAATCTACGGGACTCTACGGGCCCCTAGGGAACCCTTCAGATTTCGACGGAACCCTACCAGCCCCTCTGGAACCCTACAGAATACTCCAGGACCCGACAGCACTCTACAAGACCCTTAGCAACACAACAGAACCTCACTAAAACCCTATGGGCTCCTACAGAACACTGCAGGTGCCTACGGAACCCTACAGACCCCTACGGAACCCTACAGACACCTGCGGGCACTTATGGAACCCTGCAGGCCCCTACGGAACCCTACAGGTCCATACAGAACCCCACAGGGCCCTACGGAACTTTACCAGCCACTACGGAACTCTACGGGTCCCTACGGAACCCTGCAGAACCCTCCAGAACCTTACAGAATCCCACAGACTCCTACCAACCCCTGCGGGCACTTACACAACCCTACAGGTCCCTACGGAAATCTACGGGACTCTATGGGCCCCTAGGGAACCCTTCAGATTTCGATGGAACCCTATGAGGCCCTCTGGAACCCTACAGAATACTCCAGGACCCGACAGCACTCTACAAGACCCTTAGCAACACAACGGAACCTCACTAAAACCCTATGGGCTCCTACAGAACACTGCAGGTGCCTACGGCACCCTACAGACCCCTACGGAACCCTACAGACACCTGCGGGCACTTACGGAACCCTGCAGGCCCCTACGGAACCCTACAGGTCCATACAGAACCCCACAGGGCCCTACGGAACTTTACCAGCCACTACGGAACTCTACGGGCCCCTACGGAACCCTGCAGAACCCTCCGGAACCTTACAGAATCCCACAGACTCCTACAGACTTCTGCGGGCACTTACACAACCCTACAGGTCCCTACGGAAATCTACGGGACTCTATGGGCCCCTAGGGAACCCTACAGATTTCGACGGAACCCTACGAGCCCCTCTGGAACCCTACAGAATACTCCAGGACCCGACAGCACTCTACAAGACCCTTAGCAACACAACAGAACCTCACTAAAACCCTATGGGCTCCTACAGAACACTGCAGGTGCCTACGGAACCCTACAGACCCCTACGGAACCCTACAGACACCTGCGGGCACTTATGGAACCCTGCAGGCCCCTACGGAACCCTACAGGTCCATACAGAACCCCACAGGGCCCTACGGAACTTTACCAGCCACTACGGAACTCTACGGGTCCCTACGGAACCCTGCAGAACCCTCCAGAACCTTACAGAATCCCACAGACTCCTACCAACCCCTGCGGGCACTTACACAACCCTACAGGTCCCTACGGAAATCTACGGGACTCTATGGGCCCCTAGGGAACCCTTCAGATTTCGATGGAACCCTATGAGGCCCTCTGGAACCCTACAGAATACTCCAGGACCCGACAGCACTCTACAAGACCCTTAGCAACACAACGGAACCTCACTAAAACCCTATGGGCTCCTACAGAACACTGCAGGTGCCTACGGCACCCTACAGACCCCTACGGAACCCTACAGACACCTGCGGGCACTTACGGAACCCTGCAGGCCCCTACGGAACCCTACAGGTCCATACAGAACCCCACAGGGCCCTACGGAACTTTACCAGCCACTACGGAACTCTACGGGCCCCTACGGAACCCTGCAGAACCCTCCGGAACCTTACAGAATCCCACAGACTCCTACAGACTTCTGCGGGCACTTACACAACCCTACAGGTCCCTACGGAAATCTACGGGACTCTATGGGCCCCTAGGGAACCCTACAGATTTCGACGGAACCCTACGAGCCCCTCTGGAACCCTACAGAATACTCCAGAACCCGACAGCACTCTACAAGACCCTTAGCAACACAACGGAACCTCACTAAAACCCTATGGGCTCCTACAGAACACTGCAGGTGCCTACGGAAACCTACAGACCCCTACAGAATACTACCAGCCACTACAGAAAAATATGGCCCCTACGGAACTCTACGGAACCTGGCAGAAACACTGTGCGCCCCTACAGGCCCTTGCGGGCACTTGCAGAACTCTGCAGGAACCCACGGAACTTTATGGAACCCTACCAGCCCCTACGGAAGCCTAAAGACCCTTGCAGGCAGTTACGGAACGGTACAGGGCCCTAGGGAACTTTACCAGCCACTACGGAACTCTACGGGCCCCTACGGAACCCTGCAGAACCCTCCAGAACCTTACAGAATCCCACGGATTCCTACAGACTCCTGCGGGCACTTACTCAACCCTAGAGGACCCTACGGAACACTACTGGCTCCTGCGGTACTCCACAGGCCTCTAGGGAACCTACGAAGCTCTACGGAACCCTATGGATCCTTACGGAACAGTACGGGCCCCTTCAGACCTCTGCGGGCGCTTATGGAAAACTACAGGACCCTACCGAAACTGTACGAGACTCTACAGGCCCCTAGGGAACACCACAGGCCCCTACGGAACCCTACACAACCCTCCGGAAACATATGGCACCCTACCAGCTCCTACCAACCCCTGCGGGCACTTACATAACTCTACAGGCCCCTACGGAAATCTACGGGACTCTACGGGCCCCTAGGGAACCCTTCAGATTTCGACGGAACCCTACCAGCCCCTCTGGAACCCTACAGAATACTCCAGGACCCGACAGCACTCTACAAGACCCTTAGCAACACAACGGAACCTCACTAAAACCCTATGGGCTCCTACAGAACACTGCAGGTGCCTACGGAACCCTACAGACCCCTACGGAACCCTACAGACACCTGCGGGCACTTATGGAACCCTGCAGGCCCCTACGGAACCCTACAGGTCCATACAGAACCCCACAGGGCCCTACGGAACTTTACCAGCCACTACGGAACTCTACGGGTCCCTACGGAACCCTGCAGAACCCTCCAGAACCTTACAGAATCCCACAGACTCCTACCAACCCCTGCGGGCACTTACACAACCCTACAGGTCCCTACGGAAATCTACGGGACTCTATGGGCCCCTAGGGAACCCTTCAGATTTCGATGGAACCCTATGAGGCCCTCTGGAACCCTACAGAATACTCCAGGACCCGACAGCACTCTACAAGACCCTTAGCAACACAACGGAACCTCACTAAAACCCTATGGGCTCCTACAGAACACTGCAGGTGCCTACGGCACCCTACAGACCCCTACGGAACCCTACAGACACCTGCGGGCACTTACGGAACCCTGCAGGCCCCTACGGAACCCTACAGGTCCATACAGAACCCCACAGGGCCCTACGGAACTTTACCAGCCACTACGGAACTCTACGGGCCCCTACGGAACCCTGCAGAACCCTCCGGAACCTTACAGAATCCCACAGACTCCTACAGACTTCTGCGGGCACTTACACAACCCTACAGGTCCCTACGGAAATCTACGGGACTCTATGGGCCCCTAGGGAACCCTACAGATTTCGACGGAACCCTACGAGCCCCTCTGGAACCCTACAGAATACTCCAGAACCCGACAGCACTCTACAAGACCCTTAGCAACACAACAGAACCTCACTAAAACCCTATGGGCTCCTACAGAACACTGCAGGTGCCTACGGAAACCTACAGACCCCTACAGAATACTACCAGCCACTACAGAAAAATATGGCCCCTACGGAACTCTACGGAACCTGGCAGAAACACTGTGCGCCCCTACAGGCCCTTGCGGGCACTTGCAGAACTCTGCAGGAACCCACGGAACTTTATGGAACCCTACCAGCCCCTACGGAAGCCTAAAGACCCTTGCAGGCAGTTACGGAACGGTACAGGGCCCTAGGGAACTTTACCAGCCACTACGGAACTCTACGGGCCCCTACGGAACCCTGCAGAACCCTCCAGAACCTTACAGAATCCCACGGATTCCTACAGACTCCTGCGGGCACTTACTCAACCCTAGAGGACCCTACGGAACACTACTGGCTCCTGCGGTACTCCACAGGCCTCTAGGGAACCTACGAAGCTCTACGGAACCCTATGGATCCTTACGGAACAGTACGGGCCCCTTCAGACCTCTGCGGGCGCTTATGGAAACCTACAGGACCCTACCGAAACTGTACGAGACTCTACAGGCCCCTAGGGAACACCACAGGCCCCTACGGAACCCTACACAACCCTCCGGAAACATATGGCACCCTACAAGCTCCTACCAACCCCTGCGGGCACTTACATAACTCTACAGGCCCCTACGGAAATCTACGGGCCTCTACAGGCCCCTAGGGAACCCTTCAGATTTCGACGGAACCCTACCAGCCCCTCTGGAACCCTACAGAATACTCCAGGACCCGACAGCACTCTACAAGACCCTTAGCAACACAACAGAACCTCACTAAAACCCTATGGGCTCCTACAGAACACTGCAGGTGCCTACGGAACCCTACAGACCCCTACGGAACCCTACAGACACCTGCGGGCACTTATGGAACCCTGCAGGCCCCTACGGAACCCTACAGGTCCATACAGAACCCCACAGGGCCCTACGGAACTTTACCAGCCACTACGGAACTCTACGGGTCCCTACGGAACCCTGCAGAACCCTCCAGAACCTTACAGAATCCCACAGACTCCTACCAACCCCTGCGGGCACTTACACAACCCTACAGGTCCCTACGGAAATCTACGGGACTCTATGGGCCCCTAGGGAACCCTTCAGATTTCGATGGAACCCTATGAGGCCCTCTGGAACCCTACAGAATACTCCAGGACCCGACAGCACTCTACAAGACCCTTAGCAACACAACGGAACCTCACTAAAACCCTATGGGCTCCTACAGAACACTGCAGGTGCCTACGGCACCCTACAGACCCCTACGGAACCCTACAGACACCTGCGGGCACTTACGGAACCCTGCAGGCCCCTACGGAACCCTACAGGTCCATACAGAACCCCACAGGGCCCTACGGAACTTTACCAGCCACTACGGAACTCTACGGGCCCCTACGGAACCCTGCAGAACCCTCCGGAACCTTACAGAATCCCACAGACTCCTACAGACTTCTGCGGGCACTTACACAACCCTACAGGTCCCTACGGAAATCTACGGGACTCTATGGGCCCCTAGGGAACCCTACAGATTTCGACGGAACCCTACGAGCCCCTCTGGAACCCTACAGAATACTCCAGAACCCGACAGCACTCTACAAGACCCTTAGCAACACAACGGAACCTCACTAAAACCCTATGGGCTCCTACAGAACACTGCAGGTGCCTACGGAAACCTACAGACCCCTACAGAATACTACCAGCCACTACAGAAAAATATGGCCCCTACGGAACTCTACGGAACCTGGCAGAAACACTGTGCGCCCCTACAGGCCCTTGCGGGCACTTGCAGAACTCTGCAGGAACCCACGGAACTTTATGGAACCCTACCAGCCCCTACGGAAGCCTAAAGACCCTTGCAGGCAGTTACGGAACGGTACAGGGCCCTAGGGAACTTTACCAGCCACTACAGAACTCTATGGGCCCCTACGGAACCCTGCAGAACCCTCCAGAACCTTACAGAATCCCACGGATTCCTACAGACTCCTGCGGGCACTTACTCAACCCTAGAGGACCCTACGGAACACTACTGGCTCCTGCGGTACTCCACAGGCCTCTAGGGAACCTACGAAGCTCTACGGAACCCTATGGATCCTTACGGAACAGTACGGGCCCCTTCAGACCTCTGCGGGCGCTTATGGAAACCTACAGGACCCTACCGAAACTGTACGAGACTCTACAGGCCCCTAGGGAACACCACAGGCCCCTACGGAACCCTACACAACCCTCCGGAAACATATGGCACCCTACCAGCTCCTACCAACCCCTGCGGGCACTTACATAACTCTACAGGCCCCTACGGAAATCTACGGGACTCTACGGGCCCCTAGGGAACCCTTCAGATTTCGACGGAACCCTACCAGCCCCTCTGGAACCCTACAGAATACTCCAGGACCCGACAGCACTCTACAAGACCCTTAGCAACACAACGGAACCTCACTAAAACCCTATGGGCTCCTACAGAACACTGCAGGTGCCTACGGAACCCTACAGACCCCTACGGAACCCTACAGACACCTGCGGGCACTTATGGAACCCTGCAGGCCCCTACGGAACCCTACAGGTCCCTACAGAACCCCACAGGGCCCTACGGAACTTTACCAGCCACTACGGAACTCTACGGGTCCCTACGGAACCCTGCAGAACCCTCCAGAACCTTACAGAATCCCACAGACTCCTACCAACCCCTGCGGGCACTTACACAACCCTACAGGTCCCTACGGAAATCTACGGGACTCTATGGGCCCCTAGGGAACCCTTCAGATTTCGATGGAACCCTATGAGGCCCTCTGGAACCCTACAGAATACTCCAGGACCCGACAGCACTCTACAAGACCCTTAGCAACACAACGGAACCTCACTAAAACCCTATGGGCTCCTACAGAACACTGCAGGTGCCTACGGCACCCTACAGACCCCTACGGAACCCTACAGACACCTGCGGGCACTTACGGAACCCTGCAGGCCCCTACGGAACCCTACAGGTCCATACAGAACCCCACAGGGCCCTACGGAACTTTACCAGCCACTACGGAACTCTACGGGCCCCTACGGAACCCTGCAGAACCCTCCGGAACCTTACAGAATCCCACAGACTCCTACAGACTTCTGCGGGCACTTACACAACCCTACAGGTCCCTACGGAAATCTACGGGACTCTATGGGCCCCTAGGGAACCCTACAGATTTCGACGGAACCCTACGAGCCCCTCTGGAACCCTACAGAATACTCCAGAACCCGACAGCACTCTACAAGACCCTTAGCAACACAACGGAACCTCACTAAAACCCTATGGGCTCCTACAGAACACTGCAGGTGCCTACGGAAACCTACAGACCCCTACAGAATACTACCAGCCACTACAGAAAAATATGGCCCCTACGGAACTCTACGGAACCTGGCAGAAACACTGTGCGCCCCTACAGGCCCTTGCGGGCACTTGCAGAACTCTGCAGGAACCCACGGAACTTTATGGAACCCTACCAGCCCCTACGGAAGCCTAAAGACCCTTGCAGGCAGTTACGGAACGGTACAGGGCCCTAGGGAACTTTACCAGCCACTACGGAACTCTACGGGCCCCTACGGAACCCTGCAGAACCCTCCAGAACCTTACAGAATCCCACGGATTCCTACAGACTCCTGCGGGCACTTACTCAACCCTAGAGGACCCTACGGAACACTACTGGCTCCTGCGGTACTCCACAGGCCTCTAGGGAACCTACGAAGCTCTACGGAACCCTATGGATCCTTACGGAACAGTACGGGCCCCTTCAGACCTCTGCGGGCGCTTATGGAAAACTACAGGACCCTACCGAAACTGTACGAGACTCTACAGGCCCCTAGGGAACACCACAGGCCCCTACGGAACCCTACACAACCCTCCGGAAACATATGGCACCCTACAAGCTCCTACCAACCCCTGCGGGCACTTACATAACTCTACAGGCCCCTACGGAAATCTACGGGACTCTACAGGCCCCTAGGGAACCCTTCAGATTTCGACGGAACCCTACGAGCCCCTCCTGAACCCTACAGAATACTCCAGAACCCGACAGCACTCTACAAGACCCTTAGCAACACAACAGAACCTCACTAAAACCCTATGGGCTCCTACAGAACACTGCAGGTGCCTACGGAACCCTACAGACCCCTACGGAACCCTACAGACACCTGCGGGCACTTATGGAACCCTGCAGGCCCCTACGGAACCCTACAGGTCCATACAGAACCCCACAGGGCCCTACGGAACTTTACCAGCCACTACGGAACTCTACGGGTCCCTACGGAACCCTGCAGAACCCTCCAGAACCTTACAGAATCCCACAGACTCCTACCAACCCCTGCGGGCACTTACACAACCCTACAGGTCCCTACGGAAATCTACGGGACTCTATGGGCCCCTAGGGAACCCTTCAGATTTCGATGGAACCCTATGAGGCCCTCTGGAACCCTACAGAATACTCCAGGACCCGACAGCACTCTACAAGACCCTTAGCAACACAACGGAACCTCACTAAAACCCTATGGGCTCCTACAGAACACTGCAGGTGCCTACGGAACCCTACAGACCCCTACGGAACCCTACAGACACCTGCGGGCACTTACGGAACCCTGCAGGCCCCTACGGAACCCTACAGGTCCATACAGAACCCCACAGGGCCCTACGGAACTTTACCAGCCACTACGGAACTCTACGGGCCCCTACGGAACCCTGCAGAACCCTCCGGAACCTTACAGAATCCCACAGACTCCTACAGACTTCTGCGGGCACTTACACAACCCTACAGGTCCCTACGGAAATCTACGGGACTCTATGGGCCCCTAGGGAACCCTACAGATTTCGACGGAACCCTACGAGCCCCTCTGGAACCCTACAGAATACTCCAGGACCCGACAGCACTCTACAAGACCCTTAGCAACACAACGGAACCTCACTAAAACCCTATGGGCTCCTACAGAACACTGCAGGTGCCTACGGAAACCTACAGACCCCTACAGAATACTACCAGCCACTACAGAAAAATATGGCCCCTACGGAACTCTACGGAACCTGGCAGAAACACTGTGCGCCCCTACAGG
This sequence comes from Numenius arquata, assembly GCF_964106895.1. Classification (NCBI taxonomy): domain Eukaryota; kingdom Metazoa; phylum Chordata; class Aves; order Charadriiformes; family Scolopacidae; genus Numenius; species Numenius arquata. Next base: position 26,464 of record NW_027415130.1, read on the forward strand.
CCCTTGCGGGCACTTGCAGAACTCTGCAGGAACCCACGGAACTTTATGGAACCCTACCAGCCCCTACGGAAGCCTAAAGACCCTTGCAGGCAGTTACGGAACGGTACAGGGCCCTAGGGAACTTTACCAGCCACTACGGAACTCTAGGGGCCCCTACGGAACCCTGCAGAACCCTCCAGAACCTTACAGAATCCCACGGATTCCTACAGACTCCTGCGGGCACTTACTCAACCCTAGAGGACCCTACGGAACACTACTGGCTCCTGCGGTACTCCACAGGCCTCTAGGGAACCTACGAAGCTCTACGGAACCCTATGGATCCTTACGGAACAGTACGGGCCCCTTCAGACCTCTGCGGGCGCTTATGGAAACCTACAGGACCCTACCGAAACTGTACGAGACTCTACAGGCCCCTAGGGAACACCACAGGCCCCTACGGAACCCTACACAACCCTCCGGAAACATATGGCACCCTACCAGCTCCTACCAACCCCTGCGGGCACTTACATAACTCTACAGGCCCCTACGGAAATCTACGGGACTCTACGGGCCCCTAGGGAACCCTTCAGATTTCGACGGAACCCTACCAGCCCCTCTGGAACCCTACAGAATACTCCAGGACCCGACAGCACTCTACAAGACCCTTAGCAACACAACGGAACCTCACTAAAACCCTATGGGCTCCTACAGAACACTGCAGGTGCCTACGGAACCCTACAGACCCCTACGGAACCCTACAGACACCTGCGGGCACTTACGGAACCCTGCAGGCCCCTACGGAACCCTACAGGTCCATACAGAACCCCACAGGGCCCTACGGAACTTTACCAGCCACTACGGAACTCTACGGGCCCCTACGGAACCCTGCAGAACCCTCCGGAACCTTACAGAATCCCACAGACTCCTACAGACTTCTGCGGGCACTTACACAACCCTACAGGTCCCTACGGAAATCTACGGGACTCTATGGGCCCCTAGGGAACCCTACAGATTTCGACGGAACCCTACGAGCCCCTCTGGAACCCTACAGAATACTCCAGGACCCGACAGCACTCTACAAGACCCTTAGCAACACAACGGAACCTCACTAAAACCCTATGGGCTCCTACAGAACACTGCAGGTGCCTACGGAAACCTACAGACCCCTACAGAATACTACCAGCCACTACAGAAAAATATGGCCCCTACGGAACTCTACGGAACCTGGCAGAAACACTGTGCGCCCCTACAGGCCCTTGCGGGCACTTGCAGAACTCTGCAGGAACCCACGGAACTTTATGGAACCCTACCAGCCCCTACGGAAGCCTAAAGACCCTTGCAGGCAGTTACGGAACGGTACAGGGCCCTAGGGAACTTTACCAGCCACTACGGAACTCTACGGGCCCCTACGGAACCCTGCAGAACCCTCCAGAACCTTACAGAATCCCACGGATTCCTACAGACTCCTGCGGGCACTTACTCAACCCTAGAGGACCCTACGGAACACTACTGGCTCCTGCGGTACTCCACAGGCCTCTAGGGAACCTACGAAGCTCTACGGAACCCTATGGATCCTTATGGAACAGTACGGGCCCCTTCAGACCTCTGCGGGCGCTTATGGAAACCTACAGGACCCTACCGAAACTGTACGAGACTCTACAGGCCCCTAGGGAACACCACAGGCCCCTACGGAACCCTACACAACCCTCCGGAAACATATGGCACCCTACCAGCTCCTACCAACCCCTGCGGGCACTTACATAACTCTACAGGCCCCTACGGAAATCTACGGGACTCTACGGGCCCCTAGGGAACCCTTCAGATTTCGACGGAACCCTACCAGCCCCTCTGGAACCCTACAGAATACTCCAGGACCCGACAGCACTCTACAAGACCCTTAGCAACACAACAGAACCTCACTAAAACCCTATGGGCTCCTACAGAACACTGCAGGTGCCTACGGAACCCTACAGACCCCTACGGAACCCTACAGACACCTGCGGGCACTTATGGAACCCTGCAGGCCCCTACGGAACCCTACAGGTCCATACAGAACCCCACAGGGCCCTACGGAACTTTACCAGCCACTACGGAACTCTACGGGTCCCTACGGAACCCTGCAGAACCCTCCAGAACCTTACAGAATCCCACAGACTCCTACCAACCCCTGCGGGCACTTACACAACCCTACAGGTCCCTACGGAAATCTACGGGACTCTATGGGCCCCTAGGGAACCCTTCAGATTTCGATGGAACCCTATGAGGCCCTCTGGAACCCTACAGAATACTCCAGGACCCGACAGCACTCTACAAGACCCTTAGCAACACAACGGAACCTCACTAAAACCCTATGGGCTCCTACAGAACACTGCAGGTGCCTACGGCACCCTACAGACCCCTACGGAACCCTACAGACACCTGCGGGCACTTACGGAACCCTGCAGGCCCCTACGGAACCCTACAGGTCCATACAGAACCCCACAGGGCCCTACGGAACTTTACCAGCCACTACGGAACTCTACGGGCCCCTACGGAACCCTGCAGAACCCTCCGGAACCTTACAGAATCCCACAGACTCCTACAGACTTCTGCGGGCACTTACACAACCCTACAGGTCCCTACGGAAATCTACGGGACTCTATGGGCCCCTAGGGAACCCTACAGATTTCGACGGAACCCTACGAGCCCCTCTGGAACCCTACAGAATACTCCAGAACCCGACAGCACTCTACAAGACCCTTAGCAACACAACGGAACCTCACTAAAACCCTATGGGCTCCTACAGAACACTGCAGGTGCCTACGGAAACCTACAGACCCCTACAGAATACTACCAGCCACTACAGAAAAATATGGCCCCTACGGAACTCTACGGAACCTGGCAGAAACACTGTGCGCCCCTACAGGCCCTTGCGGGCACTTGCAGAACTCTGCAGGAACCCACGGAACTTTATGGAACCCTACCAGCCCCTACGGAAGCCTAAAGACCCTTGCAGGCAGTTACGGAACGGTACAGGGCCCTAGGGAACTTTACCAGCCACTACGGAACTCTACGGGCCCCTACGGAACCCTGCAGAACCCTCCAGAACCTTACAGAATCCCACGGATTCCTACAGACTCCTGCGGGCACTTACTCAACCCTAGAGGACCCTACGGAACACTACTGGCTCCTGCGGTACTCCACAGGCCTCTAGGGAACCTACGAAGCTCTACGGAACCCTATGGATCCTTACGGAACAGTACGGGCCCCTTCAGACCTCTGCGGGCGCTTATGGAAAACTACAGGACCCTACCGAAACTGTACGAGACTCTACAGGCCCCTAGGGAACACCACAGGCCCCTACGGAACCCTACACAACCCTCCGGAAACATATGGCACCCTACCAGCTCCTACCAACCCCTGCGGGCACTTACATAACTCTACAGGCCCCTACGGAAATCTACGGGACTCTACGGGCCCCTAGGGAACCCTTCAGATTTCGACGGAACCCTACCAGCCCCTCTGGAACCCTACAGAATACTCCAGGACCCGACAGCACTCTACAAGACCCTTAGCAACACAACGGAACCTCACTAAAACCCTATGGGCTCCTACAGAACACTGCAGGTGCCTACGGAACCCTACAGACCCCTACGGAACCCTACAGACACCTGCGGGCACTTATGGAACCCTGCAGGCCCCTACGGAACCCTACAGGTCCATACAGAACCCCACAGGGCCCTACGGAACTTTACCAGCCACTACGGAACTCTACGGGTCCCTACGGAACCCTGCAGAACCCTCCAGAACCTTACAGAATCCCACAGACTCCTACCAACCCCTGCGGGCACTTACACAACCCTACAGGTCCCTACGGAAATCTACGGGACTCTATGGGCCCCTAGGGAACCCTTCAGATTTCGATGGAACCCTATGAGGCCCTCTGGAACCCTACAGAATACTCCAGGACCCGACAGCACTCTACAAGACCCTTAGCAACACAACGGAACCTCACTAAAACCCTATGGGCTCCTACAGAACACTGCAGGTGCCTACGGCACCCTACAGACCCCTACGGAACCCTACAGACACCTGCGGGCACTTACGGAACCCTGCAGGCCCCTACGGAACCCTACAGGTCCATACAGAACCCCACAGGGCCCTACGGAACTTTACCAGCCACTACGGAACTCTACGGGCCCCTACGGAACCCTGCAGAACCCTCCGGAACCTTACAGAATCCCACAGACTCCTACAGACTTCTGCGGGCACTTACACAACCCTACAGGTCCCTACGGAAATCTACGGGACTCTATGGGCCCCTAGGGAACCCTACAGATTTCGACGGAACCCTACGAGCCCCTCTGGAACCCTACAGAATACTCCAGGACCCGACAGCACTCTACAAGACCCTTAGCAACACAACGGAACCTCACTAAAACCCTATGGGCTCCTACAGAACACTGCAGGTGCCTACGGAAACCTACAGACCCCTACAGAATACTACCAGCCACTACAGAAAAATATGGCCCCTACGGAACTCTACGGAACCTGGCAGAAACACTGTGCGCCCCTACAGGCCCTTGCGGGCACTTGCAGAACTCTGCAGGAACCCACGGAACTTTATGGAACCCTACCAGCCCCTACGGAAGCCTAAAGACCCTTGCAGGCAGTTACGGAACGGTACAGGGCCCTAGGAAACTTTACCAGCCACTACGGAACTCTACGGGCCCCTACGGAACCCTGCAGAACCCTCCAGAACCTTACAGAATCCCACGGATTCCTACAGACTCCTGCGGGCACTTACTCAACCCTAGAGGACCCTACGGAACACTACTGGCTCCTGCGGTACTCCACAGGCCTCTAGGGAACCTACGAAGCTCTACGGAACCCTATGGATCCTTACGGAACAGTACGGGCCCCTTCAGACCTCTGCGGGCGCTTATGGAAACCTACAGGACCCTACCGAAACTGTACGAGACTCTACAGGCCCCTAGGGAACACCACAGGCCCCTACGGAACCCTACACAACCCTCCGGAAACATATGGCACCCTACCAGCTCCTACCAACCCCTGCGGGCACTTACATAACTCTACAGGCCCCTACGGAAATCTACGGGACTCTACGGGCCCCTAGGGAACCCTTCAGATTTCGACGGAACCCTACCAGCCCCTCTGGAACCCTACAGAATACTCCAGGACCCGACAGCACTCTACAAGACCCTTAGCAACACAACAGAACCTCACTAAAACCCTATGGGCTCCTACAGAACACTGCAGGTGCCTACGGAACCCTACAGACCCCTACGGAACCCTACAGACACCTGCGGGCACTTATGGAACCCTGCAGGCCCCTACGGAACCCTACAGGTCCATACAGAACCCCACAGGGCCCTACGGAACTTTACCAGCCACTACGGAACTCTACGGGTCCCTACGGAACCCTGCAGAACCCTCCAGAACCTTACAGAATCCCACAGACTCCTACCAACCCCTGCGGGCACTTACACAACCCTACAGGTCCCTACGGAAATCTACGGGACTCTATGGGCCCCTAGGGAACCCTTCAGATTTCGATGGAACCCTATGAGGCCCTCTGGAACCCTACAGAATACTCCAGGACCCGACAGCACTCTACAAGACCCTTAGCAACACAACGGAACCTCACTAAAACCCTATGGGCTCCTACAGAACACTGCAGGTGCCTACGGAAACCTACAGACCCCTACGGAACCCTACAGACACCTGCGGGCACTTACGGAACCCTGCAGGCCCCTACGGAACCCTACAGGTCCATACAGAACCCCACAGGGCCCTACGGAACTTTACCAGCCACTACGGAACTCTACGGGCCCCTACGGAACCCTGCAGAACCCTCCGGAACCTTACAGAATCCCACAGACTCCTACAGACTTCTGCGGGCACTTACACAACCCTACAGGTCCCTACGGAAATCTACGGGACTCTATGGGCCCCTAGGGAACCCTACAGATTTCGACGGAACCCTACGAGCCCCTCTGGAACCCTACAGAATACTCCAGGACCCGACAGCACTCTACAAGACCCTTAGCAACACAACAGAACCTCACTAAAACCCTATGGGCTCCTACAGAACACTGCAGGTGCCTACGGAACCCTACAGACCCCTACGGAACCCTACAGACACCTGCGGGCACTTATGGAACCCTGCAGGCCCCTACGGAACCCTACAGGTCCATACAGAACCCCACAGGGCCCTACGGAACTTTACCAGCCACTACGGAACTCTACGGGTCCCTACGGAACCCTGCAGAACCCTCCAGAACCTTACAGAATCCCACAGACTCCTACCAACCCCTGCGGGCACTTACACAACCCTACAGGTCCCTACGGAAATCTACGGGACTCTATGGGCCCCTAGGGAACCCTTCAGATTTCGATGGAACCCTATGAGGCCCTCTGGAACCCTACAGAATACTCCAGGACCCGACAGCACTCTACAAGACCCTTAGCAACACAACGGAACCTCACTAAAACCCTATGGGCTCCTACAGAACACTGCAGGTGCCTACGGCACCCTACAGACCCCTACGGAACCCTACAGACACCTGCGGGCACTTACGGAACCCTGCAGGCCCCTACGGAACCCTACAGGTCCATACAGAACCCCACAGGGCCCTACGGAACTTTACCAGCCACTACGGAACTCTACGGGCCCCTACGGAACCCTGCAGAACCCTCCGGAACCTTACAGAATCCCACAGACTCCTACAGACTTCTGCGGGCACTTACACAACCCTACAGGTCCCTACGGAAATCTACGGGACTCTATGGGCCCCTAGGGAACCCTACAGATTTCGACGGAACCCTACGAGCCCCTCTGGAACCCTACAGAATACTCCAGAACCCGACAGCACTCTACAAGACCCTTAGCAACACAACGGAACCTCACTAAAACCCTATGGGCTCCTACAGAACACTGCAGGTGCCTACGGAAACCTACAGACCCCTACAGAATACTACCAGCCACTACAGAAAAATATGGCCCCTACGGAACTCTACGGAACCTGGCAGAAACACTGTGCGCCCCTACAGGCCCTTGCGGGCACTTGCAGAACTCTGCAGGAACCCACGGAACTTTATGGAACCCTACCAGCCCCTACGGAAGCCTAAAGACCCTTGCAGGCAGTTACGGAACGGTACAGGGCCCTAGGGAACTTTACCAGCCACTACGGAACTCTACGGGCCCCTACGGAACCCTGCAGAACCCTCCAGAACCTTACAGAATCCCACGGATTCCTACAGACTCCTGCGGGCACTTACTCAACCCTAGAGGACCCTACGGAACACTACTGGCTCCTGCGGTACTCCACAGGCCTCTAGGGAACCTACGAAGCTCTACGGAACCCTATGGATCCTTACGGAACAGTACGGGCCCCTTCAGACCTCTGCGGGCGCTTATGGAAAACTACAGGACCCTACCGAAACTGTACGAGACTCTACAGGCCCCTAGGGAACACCACAGGCCCCTACGGAACCCTACACAACCCTCCGGAAACATATGGCACCCTACCAGCTCCTACCAACCCCTGCGGGCACTTACATAACTCTACAGGCCCCTACGGAAATCTACGGGACTCTACGGGCCCCTAGGGAACCCTTCAGATTTCGACGGAACCCTACCAGCCCCTCTGGAACCCTACAGAATACTCCAGGACCCGACAGCACTCTACAAGACCCTTAGCAACACAACGGAACCTCACTAAAACCCTATGGGCTCCTACAGAACACTGCAGGTGCCTACGGAACCCTACAGACCCCTACGGAACCCTACAGACACCTGCGGGCACTTATGGAACCCTGCAGGCCCCTACGGAACCCTACAGGTCCATACAGAACCCCACAGGGCCCTACGGAACTTTACCAGCCACTACGGAACTCTACGGGTCCCTACGGAACCCTGCAGAACCCTCCAGAACCTTACAGAATCCCACAGACTCCTACCAACCCCTGCGGGCACTTACACAACCCTACAGGTCCCTACGGAAATCTACGGGACTCTATGGGCCCCTAGGGAACCCTTCAGATTTCGATGGAACCCTATGAGGCCCTCTGGAACCCTACAGAATACTCCAGGACCCGACAGCACTCTACAAGACCCTTAGCAACACAACGGAACCTCACTAAAACCCTATGGGCTCCTACAGAACACTGCAGGTGCCTACGGCACCCTACAGACCCCTACGGAACCCTACAGACACCTGCGGGCACTTACGGAACCCTGCAGGCCCCTACGGAACCCTACAGGTCCATACAGAACCCCACAGGGCCCTACGGAACTTTACCAGCCACTACGGAACTCTACGGGCCCCTACGGAACCCTGCAGAACCCTCCGGAACCTTACAGAATCCCACAGACTCCTACAGACTTCTGCGGGCACTTACACAACCCTACAGGTCCCTACGGAAATCTACGGGACTCTATGGGCCCCTAGGGAACCCTACAGATTTCGACGGAACCCTACGAGCCCCTCTGGAACCCTACAGAATACTCCAGAACCCGACAGCACTCTACAAGACCCTTAGCAACACAACAGAACCTCACTAAAACCCTATGGGCTCCTACAGAACACTGCAGGTGCCTACGGAAACCTACAGACCCCTACAGAATACTACCAGCCACTACAGAAAAATATGGCCCCTACGGAACTCTACGGAACCTGGCAGAAACACTGTGCGCCCCTACAGGCCCTTGCGGGCACTTGCAGAACTCTGCAGGAACCCACGGAACTTTATGGAACCCTACCAGCCCCTACGGAAGCCTAAAGACCCTTGCAGGCAGTTACGGAACGGTACAGGGCCCTAGGGAACTTTACCAGCCACTACGGAACTCTACGGGCCCCTACGGAACCCTGCAGAACCCTCCAGAACCTTACAGAATCCCACGGATTCCTACAGACTCCTGCGGGCACTTACTCAACCCTAGAGGACCCTACGGAACACTACTGGCTCCTGCGGTACTCCACAGGCCTCTAGGGAACCTACGAAGCTCTACGGAACCCTATGGATCCTTACGGAACAGTACGGGCCCCTTCAGACCTCTGCGGGCGCTTATGGAAACCTACAGGACCCTACCGAAACTGTACGAGACTCTACAGGCCCCTAGGGAACACCACAGGCCCCTACGGAACCCTACACAACCCTCCGGAAACATATGGCACCCTACAAGCTCCTACCAACCCCTGCGGGCACTTACATAACTCTACAGGCCCCTACGGAAATCTACGGGCCTCTACAGGCCCCTAGGGAACCCTTCAGATTTCGACGGAACCCTACCAGCCCCTCTGGAACCCTACAGAATACTCCAGGACCCGACAGCACTCTACAAGACCCTTAGCAACACAACAGAACCTCACTAAAACCCTATGGGCTCCTACAGAACACTGCAGGTGCCTACGGAACCCTACAGACCCCTACGGAACCCTACAGACACCTGCGGGCACTTATGGAACCCTGCAGGCCCCTACGGAACCCTACAGGTCCATACAGAACCCCACAGGGCCCTACGGAACTTTACCAGCCACTACGGAACTCTACGGGTCCCTACGGAACCCTGCAGAACCCTCCAGAACCTTACAGAATCCCACAGACTCCTACCAACCCCTGCGGGCACTTACACAACCCTACAGGTCCCTACGGAAATCTACGGGACTCTATGGGCCCCTAGGGAACCCTTCAGATTTCGATGGAACCCTATGAGGCCCTCTGGAACCCTACAGAATACTCCAGGACCCGACAGCACTCTACAAGACCCTTAGCAACACAACGGAACCTCACTAAAACCCTATGGGCTCCTACAGAACACTGCAGGTGCCTACGGCACCCTACAGACCCCTACGGAACCCTACAGACACCTGCGGGCACTTACGGAACCCTGCAGGCCCCTACGGAACCCTACAGGTCCATACAGAACCCCACAGGGCCCTACGGAACTTTACCAGCCACTACGGAACTCTACGGGCCCCTACGGAACCCTGCAGAACCCTCCGGAACCTTACAGAATCCCACAGACTCCTACAGACTTCTGCGGGCACTTACACAACCCTACAGGTCCCTACGGAAATCTACGGGACTCTATGGGCCCCTAGGGAACCCTACAGATTTCGACGGAACCCTACGAGCCCCTCTGGAACCCTACAGAATACTCCAGAACCCGACAGCACTCTACAAGACCCTTAGCAACACAACGGAACCTCACTAAAACCCTATGGGCTCCTACAGAACACTGCAGGTGCCTACGGAAACCTACAGACCCCTACAGAATACTACCAGCCACTACAGAAAAATATGGCCCCTACGGAACTCTACGGAACCTGGCAGAAACACTGTGCGCCCCTACAGGCCCTTGCGGGCACTTGCAGAACTCTGCAGGAACCCACGGAACTTTATGGAACCCTACCAGCCCCTACGGAAGCCTAAAGACCCTTGCAGGCAGTTACGGAACGGTACAGGGCCCTAGGGAACTTTACCAGCCACTACAGAACTCTATGGGCCCCTACGGAACCCTGCAGAACCCTCCAGAACCTTACAGAATCCCACGGATTCCTACAGACTCCTGCGGGCACTTACTCAACCCTAGAGGACCCTACGGAACACTACTGGCTCCTGCGGTACTCCACAGGCCTCTAGGGAACCTACGAAGCTCTACGGAACCCTATGGATCCTTACGGAACAGTACGGGCCCCTTCAGACCTCTGCGGGCGCTTATGGAAACCTACAGGACCCTACCGAAACTGTACGAGACTCTACAGGCCCCTAGGGAACACCACAGGCCCCTACGGAACCCTACACAACCCTCCGGAAACATATGGCACCCTACCAGCTCCTACCAACCCCTGCGGGCACTTACATAACTCTACAGGCCCCTACGGAAATCTACGGGACTCTACGGGCCCCTAGGGAACCCTTCAGATTTCGACGGAACCCTACCAGCCCCTCTGGAACCCTACAGAATACTCCAGGACCCGACAGCACTCTACAAGACCCTTAGCAACACAACGGAACCTCACTAAAACCCTATGGGCTCCTACAGAACACTGCAGGTGCCTACGGAACCCTACAGACCCCTACGGAACCCTACAGACACCTGCGGGCACTTATGGAACCCTGCAGGCCCCTACGGAACCCTACAGGTCCCTACAGAACCCCACAGGGCCCTACGGAACTTTACCAGCCACTACGGAACTCTACGGGTCCCTACGGAACCCTGCAGAACCCTCCAGAACCTTACAGAATCCCACAGACTCCTACCAACCCCTGCGGGCACTTACACAACCCTACAGGTCCCTACGGAAATCTACGGGACTCTATGGGCCCCTAGGGAACCCTTCAGATTTCGATGGAACCCTATGAGGCCCTCTGGAACCCTACAGAATACTCCAGGACCCGACAGCACTCTACAAGACCCTTAGCAACACAACGGAACCTCACTAAAACCCTATGGGCTCCTACAGAACACTGCAGGTGCCTACGGCACCCTACAGACCCCTACGGAACCCTACAGACACCTGCGGGCACTTACGGAACCCTGCAGGCCCCTACGGAACCCTACAGGTCCATACAGAACCCCACAGGGCCCTACGGAACTTTACCAGCCACTACGGAACTCTACGGGCCCCTACGGAACCCTGCAGAACCCTCCGGAACCTTACAGAATCCCACAGACTCCTACAGACTTCTGCGGGCACTTACACAACCCTACAGGTCCCTACGGAAATCTACGGGACTCTATGGGCCCCTAGGGAACCCTACAGATTTCGACAGAACCCTACGAGCCCCTCTGGAACCCTACAGAATACTCCAGAACCCGACAGCACTCTACAAGACCCTTAGCAACACAACGGAACCTCACTAAAACCCTATGGGCTCCTACAGAACACTGCAGGTGCCTACGGAAACCTACAGACCCCTACAGAATACTACCAGCCACTACAGAAAAATATGGCCCCTACGGAACTCTACGGAACCTGGCAGAAACACTGTGCGCCCCTACAGGCCCTTGCGGGCACTTGCAGAACTCTGCAGGAACCCACGGAACTTTATGGAACCCTACCAGCCCCTACGGAAGCCTAAAGACCCTTGCAGGCAGTTACGGAACGGTACAGGGCCCTAGGGAACTTTACCAGCCACTACGGAACTCTACGGGCCCCTACGGAACCCTGCAGAACCCTCCAGAACCTTACAGAATCCCACGGATTCCTACAGACTCCTGCGGGCACTTACTCAACCCTAGAGGACCCTACGGAACACTACTGGCTCCTGCGGTACTCCACAGGCCTCTAGGGAACCTACGAAGCTCTACGGAACCCTATGGATCCTTATGGAACAGTACGGGCCCCTTCAGACCTCTGCGGGCGCTTATGGAAACCTACAGGACCCTACCGAAACTGTACGAGACTCTACAGGCCCCTAGGGAACACCACAGGCCCCTACGGAACCCTACACAACCCTCCGGAAACATATGGCACCCTACCAGCTCCTACCAACCCCTGCGGGCACTTACATAACTCTACAGGCCCCTACGGAAATCTACGGGACTCTACGGGCCCCTAGGGAACCCTTCAGATTTCGACGGAACCCTACCAGCCCCTCTGGAACCCTACAGAATACTCCAGGACCCGACAGCACTCTACAAGACCCTTAGCAACACAACGGAACCTCACTAAAACCCTATGGGCTCCTACAGAACACTGCAGGTGCCTACGGAACCCTACAGACCCCTACGGAACCCTACAGACACCTGCGGGCACTTATGGAACCCTGCAGGCCCCTACGGAACCCTACAGGTCCATACAGAACCCCACAGGGCCCTACGGAACTTTACCAGCCACTACGGAACTCTACGGGTCCCTACGGAACCCTGCAGAACCCTCCAGAACCTTACAGAATCCCACAGACTCCTACCAACCCCTGCGGGCACTTACACAACCCTACAGGTCCCTACGGAAATCTACGGGACTCTATGGGCCCCTAGGGAACCCTTCAGATTTCGATGGAACCCTATGAGGCCCTCTGGAACCCTACAGAATACTCCAGGACCCGACAGCACTCTACAAGACCCTTAGCAACACAACGGAACCTCACTAAAACCCTATGGGCTCCTACAGAACACTGCAGGTGCCTACGGCACCCTACAGACCCCTACGGAACCCTACAGACACCTGCGGGCACTTACGGAACCCTGCAGGCCCCTACGGAACCCTACAGGTCCATACAGAACCCCACAGGGCCCTACGGAACTTTACCAGCCACTACGGAACTCTACGGGTCCCTACGGAACCCTGCAGAACCCTCCGGAACCTTACAGAATCCCACAGACTCCTACAGACTTCTGCGGGCACTTACACAACCCTACAGGTCCCTACGGAAATCTACGGGACTCTATGGGCCCCTAGGGAACCCTACAGATTTCGACGGAACCCTACGAGCCCCTCTGGAACCCTACAGAATACTCCAGAACCCGACAGCACTCTACAAGACCCTTAGCAACACAACAGAACCTCACTAAAACCCTATGGGCTCCTACAGAACACTGCAGGTGCCTACGGAAACCTACAGACCCCTACAGAATACTACCAGCCACTACAGAAAAATATGGCCCCTACGGAACTCTACGGAACCTGGCAGAAACACTGTGCGCCCCTACAGGCCCTTGCGGGCACTTGCAGAACTCTGCAGGAACCCACGGAACTTTATGGAACCCTACCAGCCCCTACGGAAGCCTAAAGACCCTTGCAGGCAGTTACGGAACGGTACAGGGCCCTAGGGAACTTTACCAGCCACTACGGAACTCTACGGGCCCCTACGGAACCCTGCAGAACCCTCCAGAACCTTACAGAATCCCACGGATTCCTACAGACTCCTGCGGGCACTTACTCAACCCTAGAGGACCCTACGGAACACTACTGGCTCCTGCGGTACTCCACAGGCCTCTAGGGAACCTACGAAGCTCTACGGAACCCTATGGATCCTTACGGAACAGTACGGGCCCCTTCAGACCTCTGCGGGCGCTTATGGAAACCTACAGGACCCTACCGAAACTGTACGAGACTCTACAGGCCCCTAGGGAACACCACAGGCCCCTACGGAACCCTACACAACCCTCCGGAAACATATGGCACCCTACCAGCTCCTACCAACCCCTGCGGGCACTTACATAACTCTACAGGCCCCTACGGAAATCTACGGGCCTCTACAGGCCCCTAGGGAACCCTTCAGATTTCGACGGAACCCTACCAGCCCCTCTGGAACCCTACAGAATACTCCAGGACCCGACAGCACTCTACAAGACCCTTAGCAACACAACAGAACCTCACTAAAACCCTATGGGCTCCTACAGAACACTGCAGGTGCCTACGGAACCCTACAGACCCCTACGGAACCCTACAGACACCTGCGGGCACTTATGGAACCCTGCAGGCCCCTACGGAACCCTACAGGTCCATACAGAACCCCACAGGGCCCTACGGAACTTTACCAGCCACTACGGAACTCTACGGGTCCCTACGGAACCCTGCAGAACCCTCCAGAACCTTACAGAATCCCACAGACTCCTACCAACCCCTGCGGGCACTTACACAACCCTACAGGTCCCTACGGAAATCTACGGGACTCTATGGGCCCCTAGGGAACCCTTCAGATTTCGATGGAACCCTATGAGGCCCTCTGGAACCCTACAGAATACTCCAGGACCCGACAGCACTCTACAAGACCCTTAGCAACACAACGGAACCTCACTAAAACCCTATGGGCTCCTACAGAACACTGCAGGTGCCTACGGAACCCTACAGACCCCTACGGAACCCTACAGACACCTGCGGGCACTTACGGAACCCTGCAGGCCCCTACGGAACCCTACAGGTCCATACAGAACCCCACAGGGCCCTACGGAACTTTACCAGCCACTACGGAACTCTACGGGTCCCTACGGAACCCTGCAGAACCCTCCGGAACCTTACAGAATCCCACAGACTCCTACAGACTTCTGCGGGCACTTACACAACCCTACAGGTCCCTACGGAAATCTACGGGACTCTATGGGCCCCTAGGGAACCCTACAGATTTCGACGGAACCCTACGAGCCCCTCTGGAACCCTACAGAATACTCCAGGACCCGACAGCACTCTACAAGACCCTTAGCAACACAACGGAACCTCACTAAAACCCTATGGGCTCCTACAGAACACTGCAGGTGCCTACGGAAACCTACAGACCCCTACAGAATACTACCAGCCACTACAGAAAAATATGGCCCCTACGGAACTCTACGGAACCTGGCAGAAACACTGTGCGCCCCTACAGGCCCTTGCGGGCACTTGCAGAACTCTGCAGGAACCCACGGAACTTTATGGAACCCTACCAGCCCCTACGGAAGCCTAAAGACCCTTGCAGGCAGTTACGGAATGGTACAGGGCCCTAGGGAACTTTACCAGCCACTACGGAACTCTACGGGCCCCTACGGAACCCTGCAGAACCCTCCAGAACCTTACAGAATCCCACGGATTCCTACAGACTCCTGCGGGCACTTACTCAACCCTAGAGGACCCTACGGAACACTACTGGCTCCTGCGGTACTCCACAGGCCTCTAGGGAACCTACGAAGCTCTACGGAACCCTATGGATCCTTACGGAACAGTACGGGCCCCTTCAGACCTCTGCGGGCGCTTATGGAAACCTACAGGACCCTACCGAAACTGTACGAGACTCTACAGGCCCCTAGGGAACACCACAGGCCCCTACGGAACCCTACACAACCCTCCGGAAACATATGGCACCCTACAAGCTCCTACCAACCCCTGCGGGCACTTACATAACTCTACAGGCCCCTACGGAAATCTACGGGACTCTACAGGCCCCTAGGGAACCCTTCAGATTTCGACGGAACCCTACCAGCCCCTCTGGAACCCTACAGAATACTCCAGGACCCGACAGCACTCTACAAGACCCTTAGCAACACAACAGAACCTCACTAAAACCCTATGGGCTCCTACAGAACACTGCAGGTGCCTACGGAACCCTACAGACCCCTACGGAACCCTACAGACACCTGCGGGCACTTATGGAACCCTGCAGGCCCCTACGGAACCCTACAGGTCCATACAGAACCCCACAGGGCCCTACGGAACTTTACCAGCCACTACGGAACTCTACGGGTCCCTACGGAACCCTGCAGAACCCTCCAGAACCTTACAGAATCCCACAGACTCCTACCAACCCCTGCGGGCACTTACACAACCCTACAGGTCCCTACGGAAATCTACGGGACTCTATGGGCCCCTAGGGAACCCTTCAGATTTCGATGGAACCCTATGAGGCCCTCTGGAACCCTACAGAATACTCCAGGACCCGACAGCACTCTACAAGACCCTTAGCAACACAACGGAACCTCACTAAAACCCTATGGGCTCCTACAGAACACTGCAGGTGCCTACGGCACCCTACAGACCCCTACGGAACCCTACAGACACCTGCGGGCACTTACGGAACCCTGCAGGCCCCTACGGAACCCTACAGGTCCATACAGAACCCCACAGGGCCCTACGGAACTTTTACCAGCCACTACGGAACTCTACGGGCCCCTACGGAACCCTGCAGAACCCTCCGGAACCTTACAGAATCCCACAGACTCCTACAGACTTCTGCGGGCACTTACACAACCCTACAGGTCCCTACGGAAATCTACGGGACTCTATGGGCCCCTAGGGAACCCTACAGATTTCGACGGAACCCTACGAGCCCCTCTGGAACCCTACAGGATACTCCAGAACCCGACAGCACTCTACAAGACCCTTAGCAACACAACGGAACCTCACTAAAACCCTATGGGCTCCTACAGAACACTGCAGGTGCCTACGGAAACCTACAGACCCCTACAGAATACTACCAGCCACTACAGAAAAATATGGCCCCTACGGAACTCTACGGAACCTGGCAGAAACACTGTGCGCCCCTACAGGCCCTTGCGGGCACTTGCAGAACTCTGCAGGAACCCACGGAACTTTATGGAACCCTACCAGCCCCTACGGAAGCCTAAAGACCCTTGCAGGCAGTTACGGAACGGTACAGGGCCCTAGGGAACTTTACCAGCCACTACGGAACTCTACGGGCCCCTACGGAACCCTGCAGAACCCTCCAGAACCTTACAGAATCCACGGATTCCTACAGACTCCTGCGGGCACTTACTCAACCCTAGAGGACCCTACGGAACACTACTGGGCTCCTGCGGTACTCCACAGGCCTCTAGGGAACCTACGAAGCTCTACGGAACCCTATGGATCCTTACGGAACAGTACGGGCCCCTTCAGACCTCTGCGGGCGCTTATGGAAACCTACAGGACCCTACCGAAACTGTACGAGACTCTACAGGCCCCTAGGGAACACCACAGGCCCCTACGGAACCCTACACAACCCTCCGGAAACATATGGCACCCTACCAGCTCCTACCAACCCCTGCGGGCACTTACATAACTCTACAGGCCCCTACGGAAATCTACGGGACTCTACGGGCCCCTAGGGAACCCTTCAGATTTCGACGGAACCCTACCAGCCCCTCTGGAACCCTACAGAATACTCCAGGACCCGACAGCACTCTACAAGACCCTTAGCAACACAACGGAACCTCACTAAAACCCTATGGGCTCCTACAGAACACTGCAGGTGCCTACGGAACCCTACAGACCCCTACGGAACCCTACAGACACCTGCGGGCACTTATGGAACCCTGCAGGCCCCTACGGAACCCTACAGGTCCATACAGAACCCCACAGGGCCCTACGGAACTTTACCAGCCACTACGGAACTCTACGGGTCCCTACGGAACCCTGCAGAACCCTCCAGAACCTTACAGAATCCCACAGACTCCTACCAACCCCTGCGGGCACTTACACAACCCTACAGGTCCCTACGGAAATCTACGGGACTCTATGGGCCCCTAGGGAACCCTTCAGATTTCGATGGAACCCTATGAGGCCCTCTGGAACCCTACAGAATACTCCAGGACCCGACAGCACTCTACAAGACCCTTAGCAACACAACGGAACCTCACTAAAACCCTATGGGCTCCTACAGAACACTGCAGGTGCCTACGGCACCCTACAGACCCCTACGGAACCCTACAGACACCTGCGGGCACTTACGGAACCCTGCAGGCCCCTACGGAACCCTACAGGTCCATACAGAACCCCACAGGGCCCTACGGAACTTTACCAGCCACTACGGAACTCTACGGGCCCCTACGGAACCCTGCAGAACCCTCCGGAACCTTACAGAATCCCACAGACTCCTACAGACTTCTGCGGGCACTTACACAACCCTACAGGTCCCTACGGAAATCTACGGGACTCTATGGGCCCCTAGGGAACCCTACAGATTTCGACGGAACCCTACGAGCCCCTCTGGAACCCTACAGAATACTCCAGAACCCGACAGCACTCTACAAGACCCTTAGCAACACAACGGAACCTCACTAAAACCCTATGGGCTCCTACAGAACACTGCAGGTGCCTACGGAAACCTACAGACCCCTACAGAATACTACCAGCCACTACAGAAAAATATGGCCCCTACGGAACTCTACGGAACCTGGCAGAAACACTGTGCGCCCCTACAGGCCCTTGCGGGCACTTGCAGAACTCTGCAGGAACCCACGGAACTTTATGGAACCCTACCAGCCCCTACGGAAGCCTAAAGACCCTTGCAGGCAGTTACGGAACGGTACAGGGCCCTAGGGAACTTTACCAGCCACTACGGAACTCTACGGGCCCCTACGGAACCCTGCAGAACCCTCCAGAACCTTACAGAATCCCACGGATTCCTACAGACTCCTGCGGGCACTTACTCAACCCTAGAGGACCCTACGGAACACTACTGGCTCCTGCGGTACTCCACAGGCCTCTAGGGAACCTACGAAGCTCTACGGAACCCTATGGATCCTTATGGAACAGTACGGGCCCCTTCAGACCTCTGCGGGCGCTTATGGAAACCTACAGGACCCTACCGAAACTGTACGAGACTCTACAGGCCCCTAGGGAACACCACAGGCCCCTACGGAACCCTACACAACCCTCCGGAAACATATGGCACCCTACCAGCTCCTACCAACCCCTGCGGGCACTTACATAACTCTACAGGCCCCTACGGAAATCTACGGGACTCTACGGGCCCCTAGGGAACCCTTCAGATTTCGACGGAACCCTACCAGCCCCTCTGGAACCCTACAGAATACTCCAGGACCCGACAGCACTCTACAAGACCCTTAGCAACACAACGGAACCTCACTAAAACCCTATGGGCTCCTACAGAACACTGCAGGTGCCTACGGAACCCTACAGACCCCTACGGAACCCTACAGACACCTGCGGGCACTTATGGAACCCTGCAGGCCCCTACGGAACCCTACAGGTCCATACAGAACCCCACAGGGCCCTACGGAACTTTACCAGCCACTACGGAACTCTACGGGTCCCTACGGAACCCTGCAGAACCCTCCAGAACCTTACAGAATCCCACAGACTCCTACCAACCCCTGCGGGCACTTACACAACCCTACAGGTCCCTACGGAAATCTACGGGACTCTATGGGCCCCTAGGGAACCCTTCAGATTTCGATGGAACCCTATGAGGCCCTCTGGAACCCTACAGAATACTCCAGGACCCGACAGCACTCTACAAGACCCTTAGCAACACAACGGAACCTCACTAAAACCCTATGGGCTCCTACAGAACACTGCAGGTGCCTACGGCACCCTACAGACCCCTACGGAACCCTACAGACACCTGCGGGCACTTACGGAACCCTGCAGGCCCCTACGGAACCCTACAGGTCCATACAGAACCCCACAGGGCCCTACGGAACTTTACCAGCCACTACGGAACTCTACGGGCCCCTACGGAACCCTGCAGAACCCTCCGGAACCTTACAGAATCCCACAGACTCCTACAGACTTCTGCGGGCACTTACACAACCCTACAGGTCCCTACGGAAATCTACGGGACTCTATGGGCCCCTAGGGAACCCTACAGATTTCGACGGAACCCTACGAGCCCCTCTGGAACCCTACAGAATACTCCAGAACCCGACAGCACTCTACAAGACCCTTAGCAACACAACGGAACCTCACTAAAACCCTATGGGCTCCTACAGAACACTGCAGGTGCCTACGGAAACCTACAGACCCCTACAGAATACTACCAGCCACTACAGAAAAATATGGCCCCTACGGAACTCTACGGAACCTGGCAGAAACACTGTGCGCCCCTACAGGCCCTTGCGGGCACTTGCAGAACTCTGCAGGAACCCACGGAACTTTATGGAACCCTACCAGCCCCTACGGAAGCCTAAAGACCCTTGCAGGCAGTTACGGAACGGTACAGGGCCCTAGGGAACTTTACCAGCCACTACGGAACTCTACGGGCCCCTACGGAACCCTGCAGAACCCTCCAGAACCTTACAGAATCCCACGGATTCCTACAGACTCCTGCGGGCACTTACTCAACCCTAGAGGACCCTACGGAACACTACTGGCTCCTGCGGTACTCCACAGGCCTCTAGGGAACCTACGAAGCTCTACGGAACCCTATGGATCCTTACGGAACAGTACGGGCCCCTTCAGACCTCTGCGGGCGCTTATGGAAACCTACAGGACCCTACCGAAACTGTACGAGACTCTACAGGCCCCTAGGGAACACCACAGGCCCCTACGGAACCCTACACAACACTCCGGAAACATATGGCACCCTACAAGCTCCTACCAACCCCTGCGGGCACTTACATAACTCTACAGGCCCCTACGGAAATCTACGGGACTCTACGGGCCCCTAGGGAACCCTTCAGATTTCGACGGAACCCTACCAGCCCCTCTGGAACCCTACAGAATACTCCAGGACCCGACAGCACTCTACAAGACCCTTAGCAACACAACGGAACCTCACTAAAACCCTATGGGCTCCTACAGAACACTGCAGGTGCCTACGGAACCCTACAGACCCCTACGGAACCCTACAGACACCTGCGGGCACTTATGGAACCCTGCAGGCCCCTACGGAACCCTACAGGTCCATATAGAACCCCACAGGGCCCTACGGAACTTTACCAGCCACTACGGAACTCTACGGGTCCCTACGGAACCCTGCAGAACCCTCCAGAACCTTACAGAATCCCACAGACTCCTACCAACCCCTGCGGGCACTTACACAACCCTACAGGTCCCTACGGAAATCTACGGGACTCTATGGGCCCCTAGGGAACCCTTCAGATTTCGATGGAACCCTATGAGGCCCTCTGGAACCCTACAGAATACTCCAGGACCCGACAGCACTCTACAAGACCCTTAGCAACACAACGGAACCTCACTAAAACCCTATGGGCTCCTACAGAACACTGCAGGTGCCTACGGCACCCTACAGACCCCTACGGAACCCTACAGACACCTGCGGGCACTTACGGAACCCTGCAGGCCCCTACGGAACCCTACAGGTCCATACAGAACCCCACAGGGCCCTACGGAACTTTACCAGCCACTACGGAACTCTACGGGCCCCTACGGAACCCTGCAGAACCCTCCGGAACCTTACAGAATCCCACAGACTCCTACAGACTTCTGCGGGCACTTACACAACCCTACAGGTCCCTACGGAAATCTACGGGACTCTATGGGCCCCTAGGGAACCCTACAGATTTCGACGGAACCCTACGAGCCCCTCTGGAACCCTACAGAATACTCCAGAACCCGACAGCACTCTACAAGACCCTTAGCAACACAACGGAACCTCACTAAAACCCTATGGGCTCCTACAGAACACTGCAGGTGCCTACGGAAACCTACAGACCCCTACAGAATACTACCAGCCACTACAGAAAAATATGGCCCCTACGGAACTCTACGGAACCTGGCAGAAACACTGTGCGCCCCTACAGGCCCTTGCGGGCACTTGCAGAACTCTGCAGGAACCCACGGAACTTTATGGAACCCTACCAGCCCCTACGGAAGCCTAAAGACCCTTGCAGGCAGTTACGGAACGGTACAGGGCCCTAGGGAACTTTACCAGCCACTACGGAACTCTACGGGCCCCTACGGAACCCTGCAGAACCCTCCAGAACCTTACAGAATCCCACGGATTCCTACAGACTCCTGCGGGCACTTACTCAACCCTAGAGGACCCTACGGAACACTACTGGCTCCTGCGGTACTCCACAGGCCTCTAGGGAACCTACGAAGCTCTACGGAACCCTATGGATCCTTACGGAACAGTACGGGCCCCTTCAGACCTCTGCGGGCGCTTATGGAAACCTACAGGACCCTACCGAAACTGTACGAGACTCTACAGGCCCCTAGGGAACACCACAGGCCCCTACGGAACCCTACACAACCCTCCGGAAACATATGGCACCCTACCAGCTCCTACCAACCCCTGCGGGCACTTACATAACTCTACAGGCCCCTACGGAAATCTACGGGACTCTACGGGCCCCTAGGGAACCCTTCAGATTTCGACGGAACCCTACCAGCCCCTCTGGAACCCTACAGAATACTCCAGGACCCGACAGCACTCTACAAGACCCTTAGCAACACAACGGAACCTCACTAAAACCCTATGGGCTCCTACAGAACACTGCAGGTGCCTACGGAACCCTACAGACCCCTACGGAACCCTACAGACACCTGCGGGCACTTATGGAACCCTGCAGGCCCCTACGGAACCCTACAGGTCCATACAGAACCCCACAGGGCCCTACGGAACTTTACCAGCCACTACGGAACTCTACGGGTCCCTACGGAACCCTGCAGAACCCTCCAGAACCTTACAGAATCCCACAGACTCCTACCAACCCCTGCGGGCACTTACACAACCCTACAGGTCCCTACGGAAATCTACGGGACTCTATGGGCCCCTAGGGAACCCTTCAGATTTCGATGGAACCCTATGAGGCCCTCTGGAACCCTACAGAATACTCCAGGACCCGACAGCACTCTACAAGACCCTTAGCAACACAACAGAACCTCACTAAAACCCTATGGGCTCCTACAGAACACTGCAGGTGCCTACGGCACCCTACAGACCCCTACGGAACCCTACAGACACCTGCGGGCACTTACGGAACCCTGCAGGCCCCTACGGAACCCTACAGGTCCATACAGAACCCCACAGGGCCCTACGGAACTTTACCAGCCACTACGGAACTCTACGGGCCCCTACGGAACCCTGCAGAACCCTCCGGAACCTTACAGAATCCCACAGACTCCTACAGACTTCTGCGGGCACTTACACAACCCTACAGGTCCCTACGGAAATCTACGGGACTCTATGGGCCCCTAGGGAACCCTACAGATTTCGACGGAACCCTACGAGCCCCTCTGGAACCCTACAGAATACTCCAGAACCCGACAGCACTCTACAAGACCCTTAGCAACACAACGGAACCTCACTAAAACCCTATGGGCTCCTACAGAACACTGCAGGTGCCTACGGAAACCTACAGACCCCTACAGAATACTACCAGCCACTACAGAAAAATATGGCCCCTACGGAACTCTACGGAACCTGGCAGAAACACTGTGCGCCCCTACAGGCCCTTGCGGGCACTTGCAGAACTCTGCAGGAACCCACGGAACTTTATGGAACCCTACCAGCCCCTACGGAAGCCTAAAGACCCTTGCAGGCAGTTACGGAACGGTACAGGGCCCTAGGGAACTTTACCAGCCACTACGGAACTCTACGGGCCCCTACGGAACCCTGCAGAACCCTCCAGAACCTTACAGAATCCCACGGATTCCTACAGACTCCTGCGGGCACTTACTCAACCCTAGAGGACCCTACGGAACACTACTGGCTCCTGCGGTACTCCACAGGCCTCTAGGGAACCTACGAAGCTCTACGGAACCCTATGGATCCTTACGGAACAGTACGGGCCCCTTCAGACCTCTGCGGGCGCTTATGGAAAACTACAGGACCCTACCGAAACTGTACGAGACTCTACAGGCCCCTAGGGAACACCACAGGCCCCTACGGAACCCTACACAACCCTCCGGAAACATATGGCACCCTACCAGCTCCTACCAACCCCTGCGGGCACTTACATAACTCTACATACAGGCCCCTACGGAAATCTACGGGCCTCTACAGGCCCCTAGGGAACCCTTCAGATTTCGACGGAACCCTACCAGCCCCTCTGGAACCCTACAGAATACTCCAGGACCCGACAGCACTCTACAAGACCCTTAGCAACACAACAGAACCTCACTAAAACCCTATGGGCTCCTACAGAACACTGCAGGTGCCTACGGAACCCTACAGACCCCTACGGAACCCTACAGACACCTGCGGGCACTTATGGAACCCTGCAGGCCCCTACGGAACCCTACAGGTCCATACAGAACCCCACAGGGCCCTACGGAACTTTACCAGCCACTACGGAACTCTACGGGTCCCTACGGAACCCTGCAGAACCCTCCAGAACCTTACAGAATCCCACAGACTCCTACCAACCCCTGCGGGCACTTACACAACCCTACAGGTCCCTACGGAAATCTACGGGACTCTATGGGCCCCTAGGGAACCCTTCAGATTTCGATGGAACCCTATGAGGCCCTCTGGAACCCTACAGAATACTCCAGGACCCGACAGCACTCTACAAGACCCTTAGCAACACAACGGAACCTCACTAAAACCCTATGGGCTCCTACAGAACACTGCAGGTGCCTACGGAAACCTACAGACCCCTACAGAATACTACCAGCCACTACAGAAAAATATGGCCCCTACGGAACTCTACGGAACCTGGCAGAAACACTGTGCGCCCCTACAGGCCCTTGCGGGCACTTGCAGAACTCTGCAGGAACCCACGGAACTTTATGGAACCCTACCAGCCCCTACGGAAGCCTAAAGACCCTTGCAGGCAGTTACGGAATGGTACAGGGCCCTAGGGAACTTTACCAGCCACTACGGAACTCTACGGGCCCCTACGGAACCCTGCAGAACCCTCCAGAACCTTACAGAATCCCACGGATTCCTACAGACTCCTGCGGGCACTTACTCAACCCTAGAGGACCCTACGGAACACTACTGGCTCCTGCGGTACTCCACAGGCCTCTAGGGAACCTACGAAGCTCTACGGAACCCTATGGATCCTTACGGAACAGTACGGGCCCCTTCAGACCTCTGCGGGCGCTTATGGAAACCTACAGGACCCTACCGAAACTGTACGAGACTCTACAGGGCCCCTAGGGAACACCACAGGCCCCTACGGAACCCTACACAACCCTCCGGAAACATATGGCACCCTACAAGCTCCTACCAACCCCTGCGGGCACTTACATAACTCTACAGGCCCCTACGGAAATCTACGGGACTCTACGGGCCCCTAGGGAACCCTTCAGATTTCGACGGAACCCTACCAGCCCCTCTGGAACCCTACAGAATACTCCAGGACCCGACAGCACTCTACAAGACCCTTAGCAACACAACGGAACCTCACTAAAACCCTATGGGCTCCTACAGAACACTGCAGGTGCCTACGGAACCCTACAGACCCCTACGGAACCCTACAGACACCTGCGGGCACTTATGGAACCCTGCAGGCCCCTACGGAACCCTACAGGTCCATATAGAACCCCACAGGGCCCTACGGAACTTTACCAGCCACTACGGAACTCTACGGGTCCCTACGGAACCCTGCAGAACCCTCCAGAACCTTACAGAATCCCACAGACTCCTACCAACCCCCTGCGGGCACTTACACAACCCTACAGGTCCCTATGGAAATCTACGGGACTCTATGGGCCCCTAGGGAACCCTTCAGATTTCGATGGAACCCTATGAGGCCCTCTGGAACCCTACAGAATACTCCAGGACCCGACAGCACTCTACAAGACCCTTAGCAACACAACGGAACCTCACTAAAACCCTATGGGCTCCTACAGAACACTGCAGGTGCCTACGGCACCCTACAGACCCTACGGAACCCTACAGACACCTGCGGGCACTTACGGAACCCTGCAGGCCCCTACGGAACCCTACAGGTCCATACAGAACCCCACAGGGCCCTACGGAACTTTACCAGCCACTACGGAACTCTACGGGCCCCTACGGAACCCTGCAGAACCCTCCGGAACCTTACAGAATCCCACAGACTCCTACAGACTTCTGCGGGCACTTACACAACCCTACAGGTCCCTACGGAAATCTACGGGACTCTATGGGCCCCTAGGGAACCCTACAGATTTCGACGGAACCCTACGAGCCCCTCTGGAACCCTACAGAATACTCCAGAACCCGACAGCACTCTATAAGACCCTTAGCAACACAACGGAACCTCACTAAAACCCTATGGGCTCCTACAGAACACTGCAGGTGCCTACGGAAACCTACAGACCCCTACAGAATACTACCAGCCACTACAGAAAAATATGGCCCCTACGGAACTCTACGGAACCTGGCAGAAACACTGTGCGCCCCTACAGGCCCTTGCGGGCACTTGCAGAACTCTGCAGGAACCCACGGAACTTTATGGAACCCTACCAGCCCCTACGGAAGCCTAAAGACCCTTGCAGGCAGTTACGGAACGGTACAGGGCCCTAGGGAACTTTACCAGCCACTACGGAACTCTACGGGCCCCTACGGAACCCTGCAGAACCCTCCAGAACCTTACAGAATCCCACGGATTCCTACAGACTCCTGCGGGCACTTACTCAACCCTAGAGGACCCTACGGAACACTACTGGCTCCTGCGGTACTCCACAGGCCTCTAGGGAACCTACGAAGCTCTACGGAACCCTATGGATCCTTACGGAACAGTACGGGCCCCTTCAGACCTCTGCGGGCGCTTATGGAAACCTACAGGACCCTACCGAAACTGTACGAGACTCTACAGGCCCCTAGGGAACACCACAGGCCCCTACGGAACCCTACACAACCCTCCGGAAACATATGGCACCCTACCAGCTCCTACCAACCCCTGCGGGCACTTACATAACTCTACAGGCCCCTACGGAAATCTACGGGACTCTACGGGCCCCTAGGGAACCCTTCAGATTTCGACGGAACCCTACCAGCCCCTCTGGAACCCTACAGAATACTCCAGGACCCGACAGCACTCTACAAGACCCTTAGCAACACAACGGAACCTCACTAAAACCCTATGGGCTCCTACAGAACACTGCAGGTGCCTACGGAACCCTACAGACCCCTACGGAACCCTACAGACACCTGCGGGCACTTATGGAACCCTGCAGGCCCCTACGGAACCCTACAGGTCCATACAGAACCCCACAGGGGCCCTACGGAACTTTACCAGCCACTACGGAACTCTACGGGTCCCTACGGAACCCTGCAGAACCCTCCAGAACCTTACAGAATCCCACAGACTCCTACCAACCCCTGCGGGCACTTACACAACCCTACAGGTCCCTACGGAAATCTACGGGACTCTATGGGCCCCTAGGGAACCCTTCAGATTTCGATGGAACCCTATGAGGCCCTCTGGAACCCTACAGAATACTCCAGGACCCGACAGCACTCTACAAGACCCTTAGCAACACAACAGAACCTCACTAAAACCCTATGGGCTCCTACAGAACACTGCAGGTGCCTACGGCACCCTACAGACCCCTACGGAACCCTACAGACACCTGCGGGCACTTACGGAACCCTGCAGGCCCCTACGGAACCCTACAGGTCCATACAGAACCCCACAGGGCCCTACGGAACTTTACCAGCCACTACGGAACTCTACGGGTCCCTACGGAACCCTGCAGAACCCTCCGGAACCTTACAGAATCCCACAGACTCCTACAGACTTCTGCGGGCACTTACACAACCCTACAGGTCCCTACGGAAATCTACGGGACTCTATGGGCCCCTAGGGAACCCTATAGATTTCGACGGAACCCTACGAGCCCCTCTGGAACCCTACAGAATACTCCAGGACCCGACAGCACTCTACAAGACCCTTAGCAACACAACGGAACCTCACTAAAACCCTATGGGCTCCTACAGAACACTGCAGGTGCCTACGGAAACTTACAGACCCCTACAGAATACTACCAGCCACTACAGAAAAATATGGCCCCTACGGAACTCTACGGAACCTGGCAGAAACACTGTGCGCCCCTACAGGCCCTTGCGGGCACTTGCAGAACTCTGCAGGAACCCACGGAACTTTATGGAACCCTACCAGCCCCTACGGAAGCCTAAAGACCCTTGCAGGCAGTTACGGAACGGTACAGGGCCCTAGGGAACTTTACCAGCCACTACGGAACTCTACGGGCCCCTACGGAACCCTGCAGAACCCTCCAGAACCTTACAGAATCCCACGGATTCCTACAGACTCCTGCGGGCACTTACTCAACCCTAGAGGACCCTACGGAACACTACTGGCTCCTGCGGTACTCCACAGGCCTCTAGGGAACCTACGAAGCTCTACGGAACCCTATGGATCCTTACGGAACAGTACGGGCCCCTTCAGACCTCTGCGGGCGCTTATGGAAACCTACAGGACCCTACCGAAACTGTACGAGACTCTACAGGCCCCTAGGGAACACCACAGGCCCCTACGGAACCCTACACAACCCTCCGGAAACATATGGCACCCTACCAGCTCCTACCAACCCCTGCGGGCACTTACATAACTCTACAGGCCCCTACGGAAATCTACGGGACTCTACGGGCCCCTAGGGAACCCTTCAGATTTCGACGGAACCCTACGAGCCCTCTGGAACCCTACAGAATACTCCAGGACCCGACAGCACTCTACAAGACCCTTAGCAACACAACGGAACCTCACTAAAACCCTATGGGCTCCTACAGAACACTGCAGGTGCCTACGGAACCCTACAGACCCCTACGGAACCCTACAGACACCTGCGGGCACTTATGGAACCCTGCAGGCCCCTACGGAACCCTACAGGTCCATACAGAACCCCACAGGGCCCTACGGAACTTTACCAGCCACTACGGAACTCTACGGGTCCCTACGGAACCCTGCAGAACCCTCCAGAACCTTACAGAATCCCACAGACTCCTACCAACCCCTGCGGGCACTTACACAACCCTACAGGTCCCTACGGAAATCTACGGGACTCTATGGGCCCCTAGGGAACCCTTCAGATTTCGATGGAACCCTATGAGGCCCTCTGGAACCCTACAGAATACTCCAGGACCCGACAGCACTCTACAAGACCCTTAGCAACACACAACAGAACCTCACTAAAACCCTATGGGCTCCTACAGAACACTGCAGGTGCCTACGGCACCCTACAGACCCCTACGGAACCCTACAGACACCTGCGGGCACTTACGGAACCCTGCAGGCCCCTACGGAACCCTACAGGTCCATACAGAACCCCACAGGGCCCTACGGAACTTTACCAGCCACTACGGAACTCTACGGGTCCCTACGGAACCCTGCAGAACCCTCCGGAACCTTACAGAATCCCACAGACTCCTACAGACTTCTGCGGGCACTTACACAACCCTACAGGTCCCTACGGAAATCTACGGGACTCTATGGGCCCCTAGGGAACCCTACAGATTTCGACGGAACCCTACGAGCCCCTCTGGAACCCTACAGAATACTCCAGAACCCGACAGCACTCTACAAGACCCTTAGCAACACAACGGAACCTCACTAAAACCCTATGGGCTCCTACAGAACACTGCAGGTGCCTACGGAAACCTACAGACCCCTACAGAATACTACCAGCCACTACAGAAAAATATGGCCCCTACGGAACTCTACGGAACCTGGCAGAAACACTGTGCGCCCCTACAGGCCCTTGCGGGCACTTGCAGAACTCTGCAGGAACCCACGGAACTTTATGGAACCCTACCAGCCCCTACGGAAGCCTAAAGACCCTTGCAGGCAGTTACGGAACGGTACAGGGCCCTAGGGAACTTTACCAGCCACTACGGAACTCTACGGGCCCCTACGGAACCCTGCAGAACCCTCCAGAACCTTACAGAATCCCACGGATTCCTACAGACTCCTGCGGGCACTTACTCAACCCTAGAGGACCCTACGGAACACTACTGGCTCCTGCGGTACTCCACAGGCCTCTAGGGAACCTACGAAGCTCTACGGAACCCTATGGATCCTTACGGAACAGTACGGGCCCCTTCAGACCTCTGCGGGCGCTTATGGAAACCTACAGGACCCTACCGAAACTGTACGAGACTCTACAGGCCCCTAGGGAACACCACAGGCCCCTACGGAACCCTACACAACCCTCCGGAAACATATGGCACCCTACCAGCTCCTACCAACCCCTGCGGGCACTTACATAACTCTACAGGCCCCTACGGAAATCTACGGGCCTCTACAGGCCCCTAGGGAACCCTTCAGATTTCGACGGAACCCTACCAGCCCCTCTGGAACCCTACAGAATACTCCAGGACCCGACAGCACTCTACAAGACCCTTAGCAACACAACAGAACCTCACTAAAACCCTATGGGCTCCTACAGAACACTGCAGGTGCCTACGGAACCCTACAGACCCCTACGGAACCCTACAGACACCTGCGGGCACTTATGGAACCCTGCAGGCCCCTACGGAACCCTACAGGTCCATACAGAACCCCACAGGGCCCTACGGAACTTTACCAGCCACTACGGAACTCTACGGGTCCCTACGGAACCCTGCAGAACCCTCCAGAACCTTACAGAATCCCACAGACTCCTACCAACCCCTGCGGGCACTTACACAACCCTACAGGTCCCTACGGAAATCTACGGGACTCTATGGGCCCCTAGGGAACCCTTCAGATTTCGATGGAACCCTATGAGGCCCTCTGGAACCCTACAGAATACTCCAGGACCCGACAGCACTCTACAAGACCCTTAGCAACACAACGGAACCTCACTAAAACCCTATGGGCTCCTACAGAACACTGCAGGTGCCTACGGAAACCTACAGACCCCTACAGAATACTACCAGCCACTACAGAAAAATATGGCCCCTACGGAACTCTACGGAACCTGGCAGAAACACTGTGCGCCCCTACAGGCCCTTGCGGGCACTTGCAGAACTCTGCAGGAACCCACGGAACTTTATGGAACCCTACCAGCCCCTACGGAAGCCTAAAGACCCTTGCAGGCAGTTACGGAATGGTACAGGGCCCTAGGGAACTTTACCAGCCACTACGGAACTCTACGGGCCCCTACGGAACCCTGCAGAACCCTCCAGAACCTTACAGAATCCCACGGATTCCTACAGACTCCTGCGGGCACTTACTCAACCCTAGAGGACCCTACGGAACACTACTGGCTCCTGCGGTACTCCACAGGCCTCTAGGGAACCTACGAAGCTCTACGGAACCCTATGGATCCTTACGGAACAGTACGGGCCCCTTCAGACCTCTGCGGGCGCTTATGGAAACCTACAGGACCCTACCGAAACTGTACGAGACTCTACAGGCCCCTAGGGAACACCACAGGCCCCTACGGAACCCTACACAACCCTCCGGAAACATATGGCACCCTACAAGCTCCTACCAACCCCTGCGGGCACTTACATAACTCTACAGGCCCCTACGGAAATCTACGGGACTCTACAGGCCCCTAGGGAACCCTTCAGATTTCGACGGAACCCTACCAGCCCCTCTGGAACCCTACAGAATACTCCAGGACCCGACAGCACTCTACAAGACCCTTAGCAACACAACAGAACCTCACTAAAACCCTATGGGCTCCTACAGAACACTGCAGGTGCCTACGGAACCCTACAGACCCCTACGGAACCCTACAGACACCTGCGGGCACTTATGGAACCCTGCAGGCCCCTACGGAACCCTACAGGTCCATACAGAACCCCACAGGGCCCTACGGAACTTTACCAGCCACTACGGAACTCTACGGGTCCCTACGGAACCCTGCAGAACCCTCCAGAACCTTACAGAATCCCACAGACTCCTACCAACCCCTGCGGGCACTTACACAACCCTACAGGTCCCTACGGAAATCTACGGGACTCTATGGGCCCCTAGGGAACCCTTCAGATTTCGATGGAACCCTATGAGGCCCTCTGGAACCCTACAGAATACTCCAGGACCCGACAGCACTCTACAAGACCCTTAGCAACACAACGGAACCTCACTAAAACCCTATGGGCTCCTACAGAACACTGCAGGTGCCTACGGCACCCTACAGACCCCTACGGAACCCTACAGACACCTGCGGGCACTTACGGAACCCTGCAGGCCCCTACGGAACCCTACAGGTCCATACAGAACCCCACAGGGCCCTACGGAACTTTACCAGCCACTACGGAACTCTACGGGCCCCTACGGAACCCTGCAGAACCCTCCGGAACCTTACAGAATCCCACAGACTCCTACAGACTTCTGCGGGCACTTACACAACCCTACAGGTCCCTACGGAAATCTACGGGACTCTATGGGCCCCTAGGGAACCCTACAGATTTCGACGGAACCCTACGAGCCCCTCTGGAACCCTACAGAATACTCCAGAACCCGACAGCACTCTACAAGACCCTTAGCAACACAACGGAACCTCACTAAAACCCTATGGGCTCCTACAGAACACTGCAGGTGCCTACGGAAACCTACAGACCCCTACAGAATACTACCAGCCACTACAGAAAAATATGGCCCCTACGGAACTCTACGGAACCTGGCAGAAACACTGTGCGCCCCTACAGGCCCTTGCGGGCACTTGCAGAACTCTGCAGGAACCCACGGAACTTTATGGAACCCTACCAGCCCCTACGGAAGCCTAAAGACCCTTGCAGGCAGTTACGGAACGGTACAGGGCCCTAGGGAACTTTACCAGCCACTACGGAACTCTACGGGCCCCTACGGAACCCTGCAGAACCCTCCAGAACCTTACAGAATCCCACGGATTCCTACAGACTCCTGCGGGCACTTACTCAACCCTAGAGGACCCTACGGAACACTACTGGCTCCTGCGGTACTCCACAGGCCTCTAGGGAACCTACGAAGCTCTACGGAACCCTATGGATCCTTACGGAACAGTACGGGCCCCTTCAGACCTCTGCGGGCGCTTATGGAAACCTACAGGACCCTACCGAAACTGTACGAGACTCTACAGGCCCCTAGGGAACACCACAGGCCCCTACGGAACCCTACACAACCCTCCGGAAACATATGGCACCCTACCAGCTCCTACCAACCCCTGCGGGCACTTACATAACTCTACAGGCCCCTACGGAAATCTACGGGACTCTACGGGCCCCTAGGGAACCCTTCAGATTTCGACGGAACCCTACCAGCCCCTCTGGAACCCTACAGAATACTCCAGGACCCGACAGCACTCTACAAGACCCTTAGCAACACAACGGAACCTCACTAAAACCCTATGGGCTCCTACAGAACACTGCAGGTGCCTACGGAACCCTACAGACCCCTACGGAACCCTACAGACACCTGCGGGCACTTATGGAACCCTGCAGGCCCCTACGGAACCCTACAGGTCCATACAGAACCCCACAGGGCCCTACGGAACTTTACCAGCCACTACGGAACTCTACGGGTCCCTACGGAACCCTGCAGAACCCTCCAGAACCTTACAGAATCCCACAGACTCCTACCAACCCCTGCGGGCACTTACACAACCCTACAGGTCCCTACGGAAATCTACGGGACTCTATGGGCCCCTAGGGAACCCTTCAGATTTCGATGGAACCCTATGAGGCCCTCTGGAACCCTACAGAATACTCCAGGACCCGACAGCACTCTACAAGACCCTTAGCAACACAACGGAACCTCACTAAAACCCTATGGGCTCCTACAGAACACTGCAGGTGCCTACGGAAACCTACAGACCCCTACAGAATACTACCAGCCACTACAGAAAAATATGGCCCCTACGGAACTCTACGGAACCTGGCAGAAACACTGTGCGCCCCTACAGGCCCTTGCGGGCACTTGCAGAACTCTGCAGGAACCCACGGAACTTTATGGAACCCTACCAGCCCCTACGGAAGCCTAAAGACCCTTGCAGGCAGTTACGGAACGGTACAGGGCCCTAGGGAACTTTACCAGCCACTACGGAACTCTACGGGCCCCTACGGAACCCTGCAGAACCCTCCAGAACCTTACAGAATCCCACGGATTCCTACAGACTCCTGCGGGCACTTACTCAACCCTAGAGGACCCTACGGAACACTACTGGCTCCTGCGGTACTCCACAGGCCTCTAGGGAACCTACGAAGCTCTACGGAACCCTATGGATCCTTACGGAACAGTACGGGCCCCTTCAGACCTCTGCGGGCGCTTATGGAAACCTACAGGACCCTACCGAAACTGTACGAGACTCTACAGGCCCCTAGGGAACACCACAGGCCCCTACGGAACCCTACACAACCCTCCGGAAACATATGGCACCCTACAAGCTCCTACCAACCCCTGCGGGCACTTACATAACTCTACAGGCCCCTACAGAAATCTACGGGACTCTACAGGCCCCTAGGGAACCCTACAGATTTCGACGGAACCCTACGAGCCCCTCTGGAACCCTACAGAATACTCCAGGACCCGACAGCACTCTACAAGACCCTTAGCAACACAACGGAACCTCACTAAAACCCTATGGGCTCCTACAGAACACTGTAGGTGCCTACGGAAACCTACAGACCCCTACAGAATACTACCAGCCACTGCAGAAAAATATGGCCCCTACGGAACTCTACGGAACCTGGCAGAAACACTGTGCGCCCCTACAGGCCCTTGCGGGCACTTGCAGAACTCTGCAGGAACCCACGGAACTTTATGGAACCCTACCAGCCCCTACGGAAGCCTAAAGACCCTTGCAGGCAGTTACGGAACGGTACAGGGCCCTAGGGAACTTTACCAGCCACTACGGAACTCTACGGGCCCCTACGGAACCCTGCAGAACCCTCCAGAACCTTACAGAATCCCACGGATTCCTACAGACTCCTGCGGGCACTTACTCAACCCTAGAGGACCCTACGGAACACTACTGGCTCCTGCGGTACTCCACAGGCCTCTAGGGAACCTACGAAGCTCTACGGAACCCTATGGATCCTTACGGAACAGTACGGGCCCCTTCAGACCTCTGCGGGCGCTTATGGAAACCTACAGGACCCTACCGAAACTGTACGAGACTCTACAGGCCCCTAGGGAACACCACAGGCCCCTACGGAACCCTACACAACCCTCCGGAAACATATGGCACCCTACAAGCTCCTACCAACCCCTGCGGGCACTTACATAACTCTACAGGCCCCTACGGAAATCTACGGGACTCTACAGGCCCCTAGGGAACCCTTCAGATTTCGACGGAACCCTACCAGCCCCTCCTGAACCCTACAGAATACTCCAGGACCCGACAGCACTCTACAAGACCCTTAGCAACACAACAGAACCTCACTAAAACCCTATGGGCTCCTACAGAACACTGCAGGTGCCTACGGAACCCTACAGACCCCTACGGAACCCTACAGACACCTGCGGGCACTTATGGAACCCTGCAGGCCCCTACGGAACCCTACAGGTCCATACAGAACCCCACAGGGCCCTACGGAACTTTACCAGCCACTACGGAACTCTACGGGCCCCTACGGAACCCTGCAGAACCCTCCAGAACCTTACAGAATCCCACAGACTCCTACAGACTTCTGCGGGCACTTACACAACCCTACAGGTCCCTACGGAAATCTACGGGACTCTATGGGCCCCTAGGGAACCCTACAGATTTCGACGGAACCCTACCAGCCCCTCTGGAACCCTACAGAATACTCCAGGACCCGACAGCACTCTACAAGACCCTTAGCAACACAACGGAACCTCACTAAAACCCTATGGGCTCCTACAGAACACTGCAGGTGCCTACGGAAACCTACAGACCCCTACAGAATACTACCAGCCACTGCAGAAAAATATGGCCCCTACGGAACTCTACGGAACCTGGCAGAAACACTGTGCGCCCCTACAGGCCCTTGCGGGCACTTGCAGAACTCTGCAGGAACCCACGGAACTTTATGGAACCCTACCAGCCCCTACGGAAGCCTAAAGACCCTTGCAGGCAGTTACGGAATGGTACAGGGCCCTAGGGAACTTTACCAGCCACTACGGAACTCTAGGGGCCCCTACGGAACCCTGCAGAACCCTCCAGAACCTTACAGAATCCCACGGATTCCTACAGACTCCTGCGGGCACTTACTCAACCCTAGAGGACCCTACGGAACACTACTGGCTCCTGTGGTACTCCACAGGCCTCTAGGGAACCTACGAAGCTCTACGGAACCCTATGGATCCTTACGGAACAGTACGGGCCCCTTCAGACCTCTGCGGGCGCTTATGGAAACCTACAGGACCCTACCGAAACTGTACGAGACTCTACAGGCCCCTAGGGAACACCACAGGCCCCTACGGAACCCTACACAACCCTCCGGAAACATATGGCACCCTACAAGCTCCTACCAACCCCTGCGGGCACTTACATAACTCTACAGGCCCCTACGGAAATCTACGGGACTCTACAGGCCCCTAGGGAACCCTTCAGATTTCGACGGAACCCTACCAGCCCCTCTGGAACCCTACAGAATACTCCAGGACCCGACAGCACTCTACAAGACCCTTAGCAACACAACAGAACCTCACTAAAACCCTATGGGCTCCTACAGAACACTGCAGGTGCCTACGGAACCCTACAGACCCCTACGGAACCCTACAGACACCTGCGGGCACTTATGGAACCCTGCAGGCCCCTACGGAACCCTACAGGTCCATACAGAACCCCACAGGGCCCTACGGAACTTTACCAGCCACTACGGAACTCTACGGGTCCCTACGGAACCCTGCAGAACCCTCCAGAACCTTACAGAATCCCACAGACTCCTACCAACCCCTGCGGGCACTTACACAACCCTACAGGTCCCTACGGAAATCTACGGGACTCTATGGGCCCCTAGGGAACCCTTCAGATTTCGATGGAACCCTATGAGGCCCTCTGGAACCCTACAGAATACTCCAGGACCCGACAGCACTCTACAAGACCCTTAGCAACACAACGGAACCTCACTAAAACCCTATGGGCTCCTACAGAACACTGCAGGTGCCTACGGCACCCTACAGACCCCTACGGAACCCTACAGACACCTGCGGGCACTTACGGAACCCTGCAGGCCCCTACGGAACCCTACAGGTCCATACAGAACCCCACAGGGCCCTACGGAACTTTACCAGCCACTACGGAACTCTACGGGCCCCTACGGAACCCTGCAGAACCCTCCGGAACCTTACAGAATCCCACAGACTCCTACAGACTTCTGCGGGCACTTACACAACCCTACAGGTCCCTACGGAAATCTACGGGACTCTATGGGCCCCTAGGGAACCCTATAGATTTCGACGGAACCCTATGAGGCCCTCTGGAACCCTACAGAATACTCCAGGACCCGACAGCACTCTACAAGACCCTTAGCAACACAACGGAACCTCACTAAAACCCTATGGGCTCCTACAGAACACTGTAGGCGCCTACGGAACCCTACAGACCCCTACAGAATACTACCAGCCACTACAGAAAAATATGGCCCCTACGGAACTCTACGGAACCTGGCAGAAACACTGTGCGCCCCTACAGGCCCTTGCGGGCACTTGCAGAACTCTGCAGGAACCCACGGAACTTTATGGAACCCTACCAGCCCCTACGGAAGCCTAAAGACCCTTGCAGGCAGTTACGGAACGGTACAGGGCCCTAGGGAACTTTACCAGCCACTACGGAACTCTACGGGCCCCTACGGAACCCTGCAGAACCCTCCAGAACCTTACAGAATCCCACGGATTCCTACAGACTCCTGCGGGCACTTACTCAACCCTAGAGGACCCTACGGAACACTACTGGCTCCTGCGGTACTCCACAGGCCTCTAGGGAACCTACGAAGCTCTACGGAACCCTATGGATCCTTACGGAACAGTACGGGCCCCTTCAGACCTCTGCGGGCGCTTATGGAAACCTACAGGACCCTACCGAAACTGTACGAGACTCTACAGGCCCCTAGGGAACACCACAGGCCCCTACGGAACCCTACACAACCCTCCGGAAACATATGGCACCCTACAAGCTCCTACCAACCCCTGCGGGCACTTACATAACTCTACAGGCCCCTACGGCAATCTACGGGACTCTACAGGCCCCTAGGGAACCCTTCAGATTTCGACGGAACCCTACCAGCCCCTCTGGAACCCTACAGAATACTCCAGGACCCGACAGCACTCTACAAGACCCTTAGCAACACAACAGAACCTCACTAAAACCCTATGGGCTCCTACAGAACACTGCAGGTGCCTACAGAACCCTGCAGGCCCCTACGGAACCCTACAGACACCTGCGGGCACTTACGGAACCCTGCAGGCCCCTACGGAACCCTACAGGTCCATACAGAACCCCACAGGGCCCTACGGAACTTTACCAGCCACTACGGAACTCTACGGGCCCCTACGGAACCCTGCAGAACCCTCCGGAACCTTACAGAATCCCACAGACTCCTACCAACCCCTGCGGGCACTTACACAACCCTACAGGTCCCTACGGAAATCTACGGGACTCTATGGGCCCCTAGGGAACCCTTCAGATTTCGATGGAACCCTATGAGGCCCTCTGGAACCCTACAGAATACTCCAGGACCCGACAGCACTCTACAAGACCCTTAGCAACACAACGGAACCTCACTAAAACCCTATGGGCTCCTACAGAACACTGCAGGTGCCTACGGAACCCTACAGACCCCTACGGAACCCTACAGACACCTGCGGGCACTTACGGAACCCTGCAGGCCCCTACGGAACCCTACAGGTCCATACAGAACCCCACAGGGCCCTACGGAACTTTACCAGCCACTACGGAACTCTACGGGCCCCTACGGAACCCTGCAGAACCCTCCGGAACCTTACAGAATCCCACAGACTCCTACAGACTTCTGCGGGCACTTACACAACCCTACAGGTCCCTACGGAAATCTACGGGACTCTATGGGCCCCTAGGGAACCCTACAGATTTCGACGGAACCCTACGAGCCCCTCTGGAACCCTACAGAATACTCCAGGACCCGACAGCACTCTACAAGACCCTTAGCAACACAACGGAACCTCACTAAAACCCTATGGGCTCCTACAGAACACTGCAGGTGCCTACGGAAACCTACAGACCCCTACAGAATACTACCAGCCACTACAGAAAAATATGGCCCCTACGGAACTCTACGGAACCTGGCAGAAACACTGTGCGCCCCTACAGGCCCTTGCGGGCACTTGCAGAACTCTGCAGGAACCCACGGAACTTTATGGAACCCTACCAGCCCCTACGGAAGCCTAAAGACCCTTGCAGGCAGTTACGGAACGGTACAGGGCCCTAGGGAACTTTACCAGCCACTACGGAACTCTACGGGCCCCTACGGAACCCTGCAGAACCCTCCAGAACCTTACAGAATCCCACGGATTCCTACAGACTCCTGCGGGCACTTACTCAACCCTAGAGGACCCTACGGAACACTACTGGCTCCTGCGGTACTCCACAGGCCTCTAGGGAACCTACGAAGCTCTACGGAACCCTATGGATCCTTACGGAACAGTACGGGCCCCTTCAGACCTCTGCGGGCGCTTATGGAAACCTACAGGACCCTACCGAAACTGTACGAGACTCTACAGGCCCCTAGGGAACACCACAGGCCCCTACGGAACCCTACACAACCCTCCGGAAACATATGGCACCCTACAAGCTCCTACCAACCCCTGCGGGCACTTACATAACTCTACAGGCCCCTACGGCAATCTACGGGACTCTACAGGCCCCTAGGGAACCCTTCAGATTTCGACGGAACCCTACCAGCCCCTCCTGAACCCTACAGAATACTCCAGGACCCGACAGCACTCTACAAGACCCTTAGCAACACAACAGAACCTCACTAAAACCCTATGGGCTCCTACAGAACACTGCAGGTGCCTACGGAACCCTACAGACCCCTACGGAACCCTACAGACACCTGCGGGCACTTATGGAACCCTGCAGGCCCCTACGGAACCCTACAGGTCCATACAGAACCCCACAGGGCCCTACGGAACTTTACCAGCCACTACGGAACTCTACGGGTCCCTACGGAACCCTGCAGAACCCTCCAGAACCTTACAGAATCCCACAGACTCCTACAGACTTCTGCGGGCACTTACACAACCCTACAGGTCCCTACGGAAATCTACGGGACTCTATGGGCCCCTAGGGAACCCTACAGATTTCGACGGAACCCTACGAGCCCCTCTGGAACCCTACAGAATACTCCAGGACCCGACAGCACTCTACAAGACCCTTAGCAACACAACGGAACCTCACTAAAACCCTATGGGCTCCTACAGAACACTGCAGGTGCCTACGGAAACCTACAGACCCCTACAGAATACTACCAGCCACTGCAGAAAAATATGGCCCCTACGGAACTCTACGGAACCTGGCAGAAACACTGTGCGCCCCTACAGGCCCTTGCGGGCACTTGCAGAACTCTGCAGGAACCCACGGAACTTTATGGAACCCTACCAGCCCCTACGGAAGCCTAAAGACCCTTGCAGGCAGTTACGGAATGGTACAGGGCCCTAGGGAACTTTACCAGCCACTACGGAACTCTAGGGGCCCCTACGGAACCCTGCAGAACCCTCCAGAACCTTACAGAATCCCACGGATTCCTACAGACTCCTGCGGGCACTTACTCAACCCTAGAGGACCCTACGGAACACTACTGGCTCCTGCGGTACTCCACAGGCCTCTAGGGAACCTACGAAGCTCTACGGAACCCTATGGATCCTTACGGAACAGTACGGGCCCCTTCAGACCTCTGCGGGCGCTTATGGAAACCTACAGGACCCTACCGAAACTGTACGAGACTCTACAGGCCCCTAGGGAACACCACAGGCCCCTACGGAACCCTACACAACCCTCCGGAAACATATGGCACCCTACAAGCTCCTACCAACCCCTGCGGGCACTTACATAACTCTACAGGCCCCTACGGAAATCTACGGGACTCTACAGGCCCCTAGGGAACCCTTCAGATTTCGATGGAACCCTATGAGGCCCTCTGGAACCCTACAGAATACTCCAGGACCCGACAGCACTCTACAAGACCCTTAGCAACACAACGGAACCTCACTAAAACCCTATGGGCTCCTACAGAACACTGCAGGTGCCTACGGAACCCTACAGACCCCTACGGAACCCTACAGACACCTGCGGGCACTTACGGAACCCTGCAGGCCCCTACGGAACCCTACAGGTCCATACAGAACCCCACAGGGCCCTACGGAACTTTACCAGCCACTACGGAACTCTACGGGCCCCTACGGAACCCTGCAGAACCCTCCGGAACCTTACAGAATCCCACAGACTCCTACAGACTTCTGCGGGCACTTACACAACCCTACAGGTCCCTACGGAAATCTACGGGACTCTATGGGCCCCTAGGGAACCCTATAGATTTCGACGGAACCCTATGAGGCCCTCTGGAACCCTACAGAATACTCCAGGACCCGACAGCACTCTACAAGACCCTTAGCAACACAACGGAACCTCACTAAAACCCTATGGGCTCCTACAGAACACTGTAGGCCCCTACGGAACCCTACAGACCCCTACAGAATACTACCAGCCACTACAGAAAAATATGGCCCCTACGGAACTCTACGGAACCTGGCAGAAACACTGTGCGCCCCTACAGGCCCTTGCGGGCACTTGCAGAACTCTGCAGGAACCCACGGAACTTTATGGAACCCTACCAGCCCCTACGGAAGCCTAAAGACCCTTGCAGGCAGTTACGGAACGGTACAGGGCCCTAGGGAACTTTACCAGCCACTACGGAACTCTACGGGCCCCTACGGAACCCTGCAGAACCCTCCAGAACCTTACAGAATCCCACGGATTCCTACAGACTCCTGCGGGCACTTACTCAACCCTAGAGGACCCTACGGAACACTACTGGCTCCTGTGGTACTCCACAGGCCTCTAGGGAACCTACGAAGCTCTACGGAACCCTATGGATCCTTACGGAACAGTACGGGCCCCTTCAGACCTCTGCGGGCGCTTATGGAAACCTACAGGACCCTACCGAAACTGTACGAGACTCTACAGGCCCCTAGGGAACACCACAGGCCCCTACGGAACCCTACACAACCCTCCGGAAACATATGGCACCCTACAAGCTCCTACCAACCCCTGCGGGCACTTACATAACTCTACAGGCCCCTACGGCAATCTACGGGACTCTACAGGCCCCTAGGGAACCCTTCAGATTTCGACGGAACCCTACCAGCCCCTCTGGAACCCTACAGAATACTCCAGGACCCGACAGCACTCTACAAGACCCTTAGCAACACAACAGAACCTCACTAAAACCCTATGGGCTCCTACAGAACACTGCAGGTGCCTACGGAACCCTACAGACCCCTACGGAACCCTACAGACACCTGCGGGCACTTATGGAACCCTGCAGGCCCCTACGGAACCCTACAGGTCCATACAGAACCCCACAGGGCCCTACGGAACTTTACCAGCCACTACGGAACTCTACGCGTCCCTACGGAACCCTGCAGAACCCTCCAGAACCTTACAGAATCCCACAGACTCCTACCAACCTCTGCGGGCACTTACACAACCCTACAGGTCCCTACGGAAATCTACGGGACTCTATGGGCCCCTAGGGAACCCTTCAGATTTCGATGGAACCCTATGAGGCCCTCTGGAACCCTACAGAATACTCCAGGACCCGACAGCACTCTACAAGACCCTTAGCAACACAACGGAACCTCACTAAAACCCTATGGGCTCCTACAGAACACTGCAGGTGCCTACGGAACCCTACAGACCCCTACGGAACCCTACAGACACCTGCGGGCACTTACGGAACCCTGCAGGCCCCTACGGAACCCTACAGGTCCATACAGAACCCCACAGGGCCCTACGGAACTTTACCAGCCACTACGGAACTCTACGGGCCCCTACGGAACCCTGCAGAACCCTCCGGAACCTTACAGAATCCCACAGACTCCTACAGACTTCTGCGGGCACTTACACAACCCTACAGGTCCCTACGGAAATCTACGGGACTCTATGGGCCCCTAGGGAACCCTACAGATTTCGACGGAACCCTACGAGCCCCTCTGGAACCCTACAGAATACTCCAGGACCCGACAGCACTCTACAAGACCCTTAGCAACACAACGGAACCTCACTAAAACCCTATGGGCTCCTACAGAACACTGCAGGTGCCTACGGAAACCTACAGACCCCTACAGAATACTACCAGCCACTACAGAAAAATATGGCCCCTACGGAACTCTACGGAACCTGGCAGAAACACTGTGCGCCCCTACAGGCCCTTGCGGGCACTTGCAGAACTCTGCAGGAACCCACGGAACTTTATGGAACCCTACCAGCCCCTACGGAAGCCTAAAGACCCTTGCAGGCAGTTACGGAACGGTACAGGGCCCTAGGGAACTTTACCAGCCACTACGGAACTCTACGGGCCCCTACGGAACCCTGCAGAACCCTCCAGAACCTTACAGAATCCCACGGATTCCTACAGACTCCTGCGGGCACTTACTCAACCCTAGAGGACCCTACGGAACACTACTGGCTCCTGCGGTACTCCACAGGCCTCTAGGGAACCTACGAAGCTCTACGGAACCCTATGGATCCTTACGGAACAGTTCGGGCCCCTTCAGACCTCTGCGGGCGCTTATGGAAACCTACAGGACCCTACCGAAACTGTACGAGACTCTACAGGCCCCTAGGGAACACCACAGGCCCCTACGGAACCCTACACAACCCTCCGGAAACATATGGCACCCTACAAGCTCCTACCAACCCCTGCGGGCACTTACATAACTCTACAGGCCCCTACGGCAATCTACGGGACTCTACAGGCCCCTAGGGAACCCTTCAGATTTCGACGGAACCCTACCAGCCCCTCTGGAACCCTACAGAATACTCCAGGACCCGACAGCACTCTACAAGACCCTTAGCAACACAACAGAACCTCACTAAAACCCTATGGGCTCCTACAGAACACTGCAGGTGCCTACGGAACCCTACAGACCCCTACGGAACCCTACAGACACCTGCGGGCACTTATGGAACCCTGCAGGCCCCTACGGAACCCTACAGGTCCATACAGAACCCCACAGGGCCCTACGGAACTTTACCAGCCACTACGGAACTCTACGGGTCCCTACGGAACCCTGCAGAACCCTCCAGAACCTTACAGAATCCCACAGACTCCTACCAACCCCTGCGGGCACTTACACAACCCTACAGGTCCCTACGGAAATCTACGGGACTCTATGGGCCCCTAGGGAACCCTTCAGATTTCGATGGAACCCTATGAGGCCCTCTGGAACCCTACAGAATACTCCAGGACCCGACAGCACTCTACAAGACCCTTAGCAACACAACGGAACCTCACTAAAACCCTATGGGCTCCTACAGAACACTGCAGGTGCCTACGGCACCCTACAGACCCCTACGGAACCCTACAGACACCTGCGGGCACTTACGGAACCCTGCAGGCCCCTACGGAACCCTACAGGTCCATACAGAACCCCACAGGGCCCTACGGAACTTTACCAGCCACTACGGAACTCTACGGGCCCCTACGGAACCCTGCAGAACCCTCCGGAACCTTACAGAATCCCACAGACTCCTACAGACTTCTGCGGGCACTTACACAACCCT
This sequence comes from Numenius arquata, assembly GCF_964106895.1. NCBI lineage: Eukaryota > Metazoa > Chordata > Aves > Charadriiformes > Scolopacidae > Numenius > Numenius arquata. The sequence continues at coordinate 71,166 of NW_027415130.1, forward strand.
ACAGGTCCCTACGGAAATCTACGGGACTCTATGGGCCCCTAGGGAACCCTATAGATTTCGACGGAACCCTATGAGGCCCTCTGGAACCCTACAGAATACTCCAGGACCCGACAGCACTCTACAAGACCCTTAGCAACACAACGGAACCTCACTAAAACCCTATGGGCTCCTACAGAACACTGTAGGCGCCTACGGAAACCTACAGACCCCTACAGAATACTACCAGCCACTACAGAAAAATATGGCCCCTACGGAACTCTACGGAACCTGGCAGAAACACTGTGCGCCCCTACAGGCCCTTGCGGGCACTTGCAGAACTCTGCAGGAACCCACGGAACTTTATGGAACCCTACCAGCCCCTACGGAAGCCTAAAGACCCTTGCAGGCAGTTACGGAACGGTACAGGGCCCTAGGGAACTTTACCAGCCACTACGGAACTCTACGGGCCCCTACGGAACCCTGCAGAACCCTCCGGAACCTTACAGAATCCCACAGACTCCTACAGACTTCTGCGGGCACTTACACAACCCTACAGGTCCCTACGGAAATCTACGGGACTCTATGGGCCCCTAGGGAACCCTATAGATTTCGACGGAACCCTATGAGGCCCTCTGGAACCCTACAGAATACTCCAGGACCCGACAGCACTCTACAAGACCCTTAGCAACACAACGGAACCTCACTAAAACCCTATGGGCTCCTACAGAACACTGTAGGCGCCTACGGAACCCTACAGACCCCTACAGAATACTACCAGCCACTACAGAAAAATATGGCCCCTACGGAACTCTACGGAACCTGGCAGAAACACTGTGCGCCCCTACAGGCCCTTGCGGGCACTTGCAGAACTCTGCAGGAACCCACGGAACTTTATGGAACCCTACCAGCCCCTACGGAAGCCTAAAGACCCTTGCAGGCAGTTACGGAACGGTACAGGGCCCTAGGGAACTTTACCAGCCACTACGGAACTCTACGGGCCCCTACGGAACCCTGCAGAACCCTCCAGAACCTTACAGAATCCCACGGATTCCTACAGACTCCTGCGGGCACTTACTCAACCCTAGAGGACCCTACGGAACACTACTGGCTCCTGCGGTACTCCACAGGCCTCTAGGGAACCTACGAAGCTCTACGGAACCCTATGGATCCTTACGGAACAGTACGGGCCCCTTCAGACCTCTGCGGGCGCTTATGGAAACCTACAGGACCCTACCGAAACTGTACGAGACTCTACAGGCCCCTAGGGAACACCACAGGCCCCTACGGAACCCTACACAACCCTCCGGAAACATATGGCACCCTACAAGCTCCTACCAACCCCTGCGGGCACTTACATAACTCTACAGGCCCCTACGGCAATCTACGGGACTCTACAGGCCCCTAGGGAACCCTTCAGATTTCGACGGAACCCTACCAGCCCCTCTGGAACCCTACAGAATACTCCAGGACCCGACAGCACTCTACAAGACCCTTAGCAACACAACAGAACCTCACTAAAACCCTATGGGCTCCTACAGAACACTGCAGGTGCCTACGGAACCCTACAGACCCCTACGGAACCCTACAGACACCTGCGGGCACTTATGGAACCCTGCAGGCCCCTACGGAACCCTACAGGTCCATACAGAACCCCACAGGGCCCTACGGAACTTTACCAGCCACTACGGAACTCTACGGGTCCCTACGGAACCCTGCAGAACCCTCCAGAACCTTACAGAATCCCACAGACTCCTACCAACCCCTGCTGGCACTTACACAACCCTACAGGTCCCTACGGAAATCTACGGGACTCTATGGGCCCCTAGGGAACCCTTCAGATTTCGATGGAACCCTATGAGGCCCTCTGGAACCCTACAGAATACTCCAGGACCCGACAGCACTCTACAAGACCCTTAGCAACACAACGGAACCTCACTAAAACCCTATGGGCTCCTACAGAACACTGCAGGTGCCTACGGCACCCTACAGACCCCTACGGAACCCTACAGACACCTGCGGGCACTTACGGAACCCTGCAGGCCCCTACGGAACCCTACAGGTCCATACAGAACCCCACAGGGCCCTACGGAACTTTACCAGCCACTACGGAACTCTACGGGCCCCTACGGAACCCTGCAGAACCCTCCGGAACCTTACAGAATCCCACAGACTCCTACAGACTTCTGCGGGCACTTACACAACCCTACAGGTCCCTACGGAAATCTACGGGACTCTATGGGCCCCTAGGGAACCCTACAGATTTCGACGGAACCCTATGAGGCCCTCTGGAACCCTACAGAATACTCCAGGACCCGACAGCACTCTACAAGACCCTTAGCAACACAACGGAACCTCACTAAAACCCTATGGGCTCCTACAGAACACTGTAGGCGCCTACGGAAACCTACAGACCCCTACAGAATACTACCAGCCACTACAGAAAAATATGGCCCCTACGGAACTCTACGGAACCTGGCAGAAACACTGTGCGCCCCTACAGGCCCTTGCGGGCACTTGCAGAACTCTGCAGGAACCCACGGAACTTTATGGAACCCTACCAGCCCCTACGGAAGCCTAAAGACCCTTGCAGGCAGTTACGGAACGGTACAGGGCCCTAGGGAACTTTACCAGCCACTACGGAACTCTACGGGCCCCTACGGAACCCTGCAGAACCCTCCGGAACCTTACAGAATCCCACAGACTCCTACAGACTTCTGCGGGCACTTACACAACCCTACAGGTCCCTACGGAAATCTACGGGACTCTATGGGCCCCTAGGGAACCCTATAGATTTCGACGGAACCCTATGAGGCCCTCTGGAACCCTACAGAATACTCCAGGACCCGACAGCACTCTACAAGACCCTTAGCAACACAACGGAACCTCACTAAAACCCTATGGGCTCCTACAGAACACTGTAGGCGCCTACGGAACCCTACAGACCCCTACAGAATACTACCAGCCACTACAGAAAAATATGGCCCCTACGGAACTCTACGGAACCTGGCAGAAACACTGTGCGCCCCTACAGGCCCTTGCGGGCACTTGCAGAACTCTGCAGGAACCCACGGAACTTTATGGAACCCTACCAGCCCCTACGGAAGCCTAAAGACCCTTGCAGGCAGTTACGGAACGGTACAGGGCCCTAGGGAACTTTACCAGCCACTACGGAACTCTACGGGCCCCTACGGAACCCTGCAGAACCCTCCAGAACCTTACAGAATCCCACGGATTCCTACAGACTCCTGCGGGCACTTACTCAACCCTAGAGGACCCTACGGAACACTACTGGCTCCTGCGGTACTCCACAGGCCTCTAGGGAACCTACGAAGCTCTACGGAACCCTATGGATCCTTACGGAACAGTACGGGCCCCTTCAGACCTCTGCGGGCGCTTATGGAAACCTACAGGACCCTACCGAAACTGTACGAGACTCTACAGGCCCCTAGGGAACACCACAGGCCCCTACGGAACCCTACACAACCCTCCGGAAACATATGGCACCCTACAAGCTCCTACCAACCCCTGCGGGCACTTACATAACTCTACAGGCCCCTACGGCAATCTACGGGACTCTACAGGCCCCTAGGGAACCCTTCAGATTTCGACGGAACCCTACCAGCCCCTCTGGAACCCTACAGAATACTCCAGGACCCGACAGCACTCTACAAGACCCTTAGCAACACAACAGAACCTCACTAAAACCCTATGGGCTCCTACAGAACACTGCAGGTGCCTACGGAACCCTACAGACCCCTACGGAACCCTACAGACACCTGCGGGCACTTATGGAACCCTGCAGGCCCCTACGGAACCCTACAGGTCCATACAGAACCCCACAGGGCCCTACGGAACTTTACCAGCCACTACGGAACTCTACGGGTCCCTACGGAACCCTGCAGAACCCTCCAGAACCTTACAGAATCCCACAGACTCCTACCAACCCCTGCGGGCACTTACACAACCCTACAGGTCCCTACGGAAATCTACGGGACTCTATGGGCCCCTAGGGAACCCTTCAGATTTCGATGGAACCCTATGAGGCCCTCTGGAACCCTACAGAATACTCCAGGACCCGACAGCACTCTACAAGACCCTTAGCAACACAACGGAACCTCACTAAAACCCTATGGGCTCCTACAGAACACTGCAGGTGCCTACGGAACCCTACAGACCCCTACGGAACCCTACAGACACCTGCGGGCACTTACGGAACCCTGCAGGCCCCTACGGAACCCTACAGGTCCATACAGAACCCCACAGGGCCCTACGGAACTTTACCAGCCACTACGGAACTCTACGGGCCCCTACGGAACCCTGCAGAACCCTCCGGAACCTTACAGAATCCCACAGACTCCTACAGACTTCTGCGGGCACTTACACAACCCTACAGGTCCCTACGGAAATCTACGGGACTCTATGGGCCCCTAGGGAACCCTACAGATTTCGACGGAACCCTACGAGCCCCTCTGGAACCCTACAGAATACTCCAGGACCCGACAGCACTCTACAAGACCCTTAGCAACACAACGGAACCTCACTAAAACCCTATGGGCTCCTACAGAACACTGCAGGTGCCTACGGAAACCTACAGACCCCTACAGAATACTACCAGCCACTACAGAAAAATATGGCCCCTACGGAACTCTACGGAACCTGGCAGAAACACTGTGCGCCCCTACAGGCCCTTGCGGGCACTTGCAGAACTCTGCAGGAACCCACGGAACTTTATGGAACCCTACCAGCCCCTACGGAAGCCTAAAGACCCTTGCAGGCAGTTACGGAACGGTACAGGGCCCTAGGGAACTTTACCAGCCACTACGGAACTCTACGGGCCCCTACGGAACCCTGCAGAACCCTCCAGAACCTTACAGAATCCCACGGATTCCTACAGACTCCTGCGGGCACTTACTCAACCCTAGAGGACCCTACGGAACACTACTGGCTCCTGCGGTACTCCACAGGCCTCTAGGGAACCTACGAAGCTCTACGGAACCCTATGGATCCTTACGGAACAGTACGGGCCCCTTCAGACCTCTGCGGGCGCTTATGGAAACCTACAGGACCCTACCGAAACTGTACGAGACTCTACAGGCCCCTAGGGAACACCACAGGCCCCTACGGAACCCTACACAACCCTCCGGAAACATATGGCACCCTACAAGCTCCTACCAACCCCTGCGGGCACTTACATAACTCTACAGGCCCCTACGGCAATCTACGGGACTCTACAGGCCCCTAGGGA